>NW_023494787.1:41521667-41691667 GCF_904425465.1 Colossoma macropomum
TCCAGGCTGCCCATGTTCACTCAATATGATGTCCTGAGCATATGGACAAGACATTGTGCATGTCCTTTGATGAATTACATGATTTATAGCTGTTATTAAATAAAAATAATTAAAAATTCTGTACTACACAGGCTTTTTTCAGTAGACATAAACTTGAAACGATGGCCCAATCACAAGCCAGAAAACTGCAGAGGATAAACAAATGCACATGCTTTTAACACAGTCATCTTTATCATTTGTGAAGCAAAATGAACAATGCAAGACTAATTTTGTGTAAAATCTGTAGAAATTTGAGCATTTCAAGTTTTGGTCTGCTGAACAGTTCTGCAGCGTAAATGCTGTGTATGAATGGATTTTGTGTGTGAGCTGTAGCCATCACACTGTCACACAGAGGTAGTCAGCGGCTCATGGGATGGAGTGAGAGAGAACACCAGCGCTCCTACTTTCAGAAAAGCCACTCAGTGCTCTGGGCAAAATCACGCTGCTCCACTCCCGGCTGTGCTCCCGCTCCGCACCACTCACATACTGTGAAATGAATCTTGGGGAAGAAGAACAAAATATGACAGAAATGCGTGATATGGATGAGTAACATACGAAGTTGTGTATGTCTAACATATTAGAATCATTTTAGACAATAAAATTGGTTGTAAATTATTGATTCAAACAGTGATTCTAAAATTGTGAATGGTAGGTTGGTGAGGTTTTTTGTTTGGCGAGACAACAGCTACTGATTGGTGGGTATAAGCTTCCTAAGCCACCTTAGCCTTGCAGCTCCAGTACAAAACTAAAGAAGCAAACTCTGGCAACCCAGCATGTCTTGGCTGATGAACTACAGTTGGTATAAGGGGGGAAATTGGCTAAATTAATTTCCTGGCTGAACTATCACTTTAATGCAGATCTATTTCTGATCACCCCCCTACTCCCACCTCTTAACCAGCCCTACACCCACCAATGCTTAAAGTCCCTAATGGCCCCCACAGCACCATGAGCAGTGTCATCTCATGAGTGTTCCAGAGCTAACGAGCGGGCTTTAATTATAAAATTAATTGGAAAACATTTTGATTAAAGACCACCCTTGCTCAGCCTTCCTCCCCACCCTTGTCACCTCCCTCCTTCTCCTCTTCTCCGTTCTCTTTCTCTCTCTCTAAATCTCTCTCCATCCTTGTTTGTCCTTCATGTTCTGTTCTATCCATCCACTGATTCAATTCTCAATTCCCTGCTGCTCATTCTGTCTCTCCCTCTGCAAACACCATTATTCCACCTCTCTCTTCTCTCTTTTCTTCTCCTTCTCTCTTCTCTTCTCCTCCCATCTGTCTAATCCTTTCCTCTCCCCTCCTCCTCCTGTCTTCTTTCCCACTCCCCCTCCTGTTCTGCACTCTGAAGCTGTACAGTATTACGCATTTTTGTATTTTGTGTAGATTTTTATTTCATCTATTCTTGAATGCATTTTTAGAGATGGCATCGATCCAATACACAGTATTGATATCAGGTGGAGACCAGCAGGAAATGCTGGATCAAATATCAGAGGAAAAATTAAGGATCTGATCTGATTCTGTAGAAAATCTAGCCTGAAATATCACAGAACTGCTTGTAGAATATGATGAAAAGTGAAGCAAAGTAGGTCACATGATCACAACAGCTGCCAGATGTAATGGCTAAAATCAATGTGTAAGTAGCTAGCTATAGCAGAATTGACTGTTTGCAAAACAGTGATTGACACACCTCCAATCACAGCGTCTCTAAGCGCTCAAGAAAACTCCACAAAACTTCTCACAACAAATCTGCAGTGAGAACAACGGTGGCAATAAAGTGGTCTAAATTATTAGGCTAAAATAGGAAGCTCTCCTCCAAATTTTCCTCTGTGCTACTGAGCTTTTTGGTCTGTTAGCACATGTGTGATGGATGCTACCAGGTAGCCTGAGCTGAACGTTTGACAGATTCAGTTCAGAGACCCTCCATTTATTCAATTTCCAGACAAGATGGCCTAAAGTATATTTTATTCATTATTCAGGAGATATTTATGAGGAGATATAATATAGTCCACTTGCATAAAGAAGGGGCAAGTTAAAGGAAAATAGAAAAATAAATAAATAAATAAGAGAACCTTAACAACCGTGCAAGACCTTGTAGAGTCCCCATCATATAAAAACAGCACTTAAAGCTTTCATCTTTGAGAGAGAGGAGAAAATCAAGCTCCACTCTTGCTTCAGATCCACAGGTGTTTTTGAAAAATTTGCAAATCAATCAAAGAAGCTGCTGGTGTTCTCAGAACAGTGGACTCACCACCCCAGAGTCCAGACCTCAACGTCACTGAATGTTTGGGGTTATTTGGATTGTGAGAAGCAGAAAATGCAACCAACTTCCAAGACTGAACTTTTGAGGTGTGGAAAAATATCCCTGCAGGGACAGAGTGGACATACTGAACAATTTGGTTTTATGTTTAGTTGTTGAGGCTTCTGTGTAGTTTTCTGTTAAATGTTTTGTGCTTTTTTCCCTTACATAAATGACCACCTAAAGTGAAGTGGTTCAACTAAAAAATATTTTAATTTTTACTTATATCAGTTATCTTATTAGTTATCCTATCAGTATTGCTATGAAGGTTTTAGTATCAGTATCAGAAAAGAAAAAAGTGGCATTGTGCCATCTCTAATTTGTGATGGTCTGCAGAAACTCATCGTTGGCTTCTGTTTGGCAGAGAAGCCAAAAAAAGTAAAAAAAAAAGAAAAAAAAAAGAAAAATCATTTTTTTGAAAAACACTTGGATTGTATAATTGGTATAATTGATATAATTACATTATATAAGATTTTTTCTATGTTTAATATTTCTGAAACATGATTCATTGTTTGTTGATAGCTTGATTTTAATGTCCATTTTTACCACTTTTTAACATGTAGGTGGGGCGAAGCATTCGCTAGTCTTTTAGCATCTGCATCTTAATCTCTTTTCTTCCACTTTGACTAAAAGAGAAGCAGGAAAAAGACACTTAGGCCCAAAAAGTCAACCAAGGGTTTCAACAGTCCACCACTCAGTTTTGTATTGTGTTTTCTATCTTTGAGTGAGCCCTCAGTTCCTAGTGTCTGAAAACGTACTAATAAATGATTTTGATTCTGATGCCCGTTCCCTCTGTTTTTCTGTTTTTCTCCATTACCCTGCTCCTCTCCCCCCCTCTGCGTGTGTTTCTCTTTCTCTCTGTGTGCTTCTCTTTCTCTGCTGTGCTGGCGCTCCAGGACGTTGGCCGTTTTTTGACTTTACCCCCCTCCCTCAGAGTGGCTGGTCTTTGAGAGCTGTGGCCTCAAAGGCAGGGCTGGACTGGCTCTCCAGCCTGAGGGGGGCAGCCAGGCTTTTGCTCATCCTCCGCCTGCCTCTCATCTCAGTGTGTGTTCAACACACACACACACAAAGCATATATCTTAGCATTATATGTCTGGCTAGCTACACTTTTCACAATGCCCACTGCAACAGTTGGTTAGTTCTTTGAAGAAAGAATGTCAGAGAAAATAACACTAATATTCACCTCTCTCATGCGACATCATTATATGACCACAGTGCCATTTTCCTCACTAGGAGAAACAGATTGTGTGTGTTATGTAGTTTGTTGCAGTTTGATTTATTTTGATGTTAAAGATCACCTCACATCCTGCTTCAGTAGTTCACAGGCTAATCTTCCTAATGTTAGGAAACAAAGGTAATGCCACCAGTGTTTAGATTATTTATAGATCACATATTCTCTCTCTCTCGCTTTTGTCTTTCATATTTTAGTCCTGTTTGCTCACCTAGAGATGAAGCAATGATCACCTTTAAGGTTGGCTGTAATCAGCGCACTGGGATGGATTGTGCACTGAATGCGGATATGTCTGTAAACATTAGATATATGTAGCTATTAGACACTGTGATTTTTTAGGTGAGTATTATGAGTTGTGACCAAACACTTTTATTGGTAACTTAGCTGTGTCATTCCTGCCTGAACGGGGAAATGAACCCCAGTCTCCCGTGTGTGGTCATTCCCTGTGCTATTAAAGACTTTAAATCAGTGACTACCCTGATAGCAAGAAGATAGGGGGCCGCTGTTGGCCGTCTGAAGGCAAAGCTGGTGATCCACTGGCGTTTTGCTCAGCATTTTCTGGGCGGGCCCCCGGTGTTTAAACAGAGTATCAGACATAATTCCACTCATCATCGCTTATTTTCCACTCACAAACTAATTTACTTATTTTTCCTTCCTTCCTTTCTTTAATTATACTTTGTAAATTAGTTCAGTAAATAATTTTAATCTAGCTCTTTGTCAGCAACAACATTTCCATAAATTCATTTTATATCAGGCTCTCTCAGTTGTTTGTAATATTTGTCTTAGTTTATTTTCCAAAATAAAAGGCTGTGTGTATTTAAAATCTGTTTGAGGAGATTAAAAGCTAGTTAGAGCTTGTAGGTAGGACAATAATCTGGGTGGTCAGAGCAATGGCAAACAGCCAGCGGGGTGCCGGCCTTATCAAGACTGTTCACTATCTTGGCACAGAACATATGAATCAAAATTGTTTTTTGGACAATATCACTGTTCTTCTGATATTATACTTTCTTTTCCTCCTTACTATTTCCACTCTTGGACTTCGAGGTATCGAGAAGCAGGTATTTAATATAGACGCTGCTTATAAGAAAGTCTGTTTACTCAGTATTTTGGCAGCGCTGCCGGGCTGTTATTTCCAGTCATACTAGACCAGACTGATATCTCCTTGAATGAGACCTGAAAGCTCAAAACATGTTTTCACTCTTGGGTTGTTCTGGCTACTGCGATTGCACAGATTTTGACAACGAGGGTGAGGCTTTTTCCACTAGCGGCTTAACTAGCAAGGTGATTAGCACTTGTTGTTGAAGGGCAAGACTTTCTCCACAAACAGACGCCATGTTTAACATTGCAAGCTTTTCCATTCACATTTCAACCAATGACCTGTCTCTTCCTTTATAACATCTCTGACGCTGCTTGAAAAAGGTCATTTGACTGGATATAAAACATGACAAACACTAGGGTTGCAGCAACTAGTCAAAAGCGTAGATGCCTTTTTAACCTGTGTCGTCTGTTTGCTAGTTAGCTATGGATGTGCTTTTAGTGGGTCATATTGATCCATGCCATTCTTTTCAACAGGACAGTTTTGAATCTCATTTTTAAAATAGTCAGTATACATTTTCATATTTGCAGTATAAACAACATTTGTGGTTAGTAGTTTTTACTTTGACAAAGTATGGGCTGTGCCGTTTGTGGGGAAGGGTGTGGGGGGCTTTTTTTCTTGGTTTAGCTGTTGGTCATATTGTATTCTTAAGATCATTCACTTCCTTCTTTGTGTGTGATAGAGACCCGCAGTGATTAATTGATTAATCTGTTTGATCAGGAATGGCCTCTCATCGATTAACTTGCCCGTCTGTCACCAAGTAGCTGTCACAGTGGGGTGTTTTTTGTATGCGTGTGTGTATGTGTGGGTGTGTGTGGTGTGTGTGTGTGTGTGTGTGTGTGTATCTGAGGGTTTAGTTATTCTCCTCTCGGCAGGATAAAGCACACCCGCAAACAAAGCAGACCCTGATAGATGTGCCTTTTGTGCGTAATTAGCCGAACCCACCCGGCAGTCAATGTGAGAATGGACTAATGAATTAAATCTTCATTGATGTGTAACAAGGCTGAAATTTGGTTCTGCTGGAGTGCAGATTCTGCTCGATTTTATAACATTATGTCATACTAAGCAGGGATAAAAGGGGATAGAGGAGGTAAGCTGGTTCAAAGGAATAGTTATATCAAAGGAGCTAATGTTGCTAATAATGATTGGAAGTGAACACCTATCAATTAGCAATATGCAAATAGAGTCATTTTAATTGGTGGCTACTCATTTCCATTCGTTTCTAGCTATGTTAACATGTTTGACACAGGAAGTATGCTTAAAAAATGGTTCAGTCAAAAAGTTAACATTGCTAACAATAAATAAAAGCTCATGAAGTAGCATTGTGCAAATGGTTTCATGCTAATTTGTAGCTAGTACCTTCCATTCATTTTTAGCTATTGTAGCATTTTCTGCTACTAAGAAAAAAGGAAAACAATTATTCACAAGTTTTGTGCTTTATTAGAGCTGTACAAACAAGCTATGCTTCAGGCTAATGGCTAGCTCGAGCATTGCTAGGGCCTAGGCCCTTCCTCAGAAGGGGGAAAAGCCTGAGGCACATCCGCATTAGTCTGCTCATAGCTGTCCACTAACTAGTTTTTCCTGTGTGGACGCTCAGACCCCCACCAAAATGGCAGCTTCCAATATACCGCTGAACAGCAGAAGAAGAAAACCCCAAACAACGCCAAACACATTCCCCAAACGGGCTACACTGTTAGCATGACTGAGAACATATAGAGGATGTATGAGCAGAGAAATAGTTAAACCAAACAAGCTAATATTGCTAACAGTGAATAGAAGCTAATGACATTGTTTCATGCTAATTGGCGACTACTCATTTCCATTGTTTAGCCAAGCTAGTATGTTTGACAGAGGACAGAAAAAGTGCTTAAATAAATCGTTCAAATCAAAAAGTTAATATTGCTAACAATGAATAAAAGCCCATGAAGTAATATTATTCAAATGATTTCATGGTAATTGTTGGCTAGTAGCTTCCATTCATTTTTAGTCACAATAGCATGATTAATAGTGGACAGGACACTTAAATAAATAGTTCAATCAAGAATGCTAATGTTGCTAATAATGAATGAAAATGAGGACTCAGCAATTAGTGTTATTTAAATAGAGTCATGCTAATTGGTGGCGCGTAGCATCCATTTGTTTTTAGCCACATTAGCATGATTGACAGTGTACAGAGGATGTATGTTTTGAGAAATTGTTAAGTCAAACAAGCTAATATTGCTAACAGTGAATGAAAGTGATATTCATCAGTTAGCATTATACAAATGAGTTATGCTAACTGGTGAGTATTCATTGTTGTCCATGTTGGCAATAACATCGCTATTTCTTCAAGCAAGATGTGTTGGGGCAGAGCTGAGAAACAGACGGAGATAATGTGTGGTTTGTCTCTGAGCGGGGTGATCTCTCCTGTCCTCGTCTTTTCTTTGAAATTGTGAAACATCAGTGAGGATGTAAGGGTGATGTTTGGCATTCAGAACAGCGCTCCTTTTTTTGCTCTTGTTTTTTTTTTTTCCTTTTCTCCCCCCACCACCCAGACCTAGAATAGGAGCGGCACAGAGGGGACGGAGTGGTGTTACCATGGAGATACCGCGTCACAGGCTGGGAGCAGTCTATGGTTGTGCGGCTGCCTGTCGCGGCGGCTGAGGATGCCGAAAAAGAGCACACAGGCACAAACACATGAGACATAAGGACGGTCTTTGATCCTCTTTAATGGTTTGGGAGAAAATTTAAGCCCCTTAACACATGCAGTTTTACCCGCGAATGTTTCAGCAGTTTCCAAGGGACGGGCTTATTTTGTGTGAATGCAAGCTGAGGTCAAAAATTCCTGGAAAACCTCTCTGGCAATGCCAGGACGAGATGTAGTAAAATTCCCAGCAGTTTTCCAGGAAGAGATCTGGAACTAGTAAGATTCCCGGGAAGTGTGAAGAACAGCTGATGACACATTTGACTTGCGATTTGCTTTGGACTGTGCCATATGTTGTAATGTCACTGTTTGAACCTAGTATTTATTAGCAAAATATTGTACAGTTTACAGAAAAGCTACAAAATGTGCTGTGAATAAAAACTCAGGAGCCTAGAGGTATTATCATTGTTTTGCATATTATGTAAATGAAGTATATGTAATAGTGTCAAATTTTAATATTCACATATATGTTAAAATATATATTAAAATAATATGATAAAATAATATATGCTTTGAAAAATATATGTAAATGTATTTCCTTTGCATATAGGATTACTAGGGCTATCAAATTATTAAAATGAAAAACAGAACATGAAACATGAAAATTACATGATCAGTCTCCAATTTGTCTTCTCTGACATCCAGTGAGAGCAACAGTGGCTGCATGTGTGTAGCGTAGAATGAATATATCATATATATCATATACAGCCAGTGCTTCAACTCATCTCGAGAGTAACTAGCCAGTTTTATAACTACTCTTTACTCATGACTCACAAAAAGGTCCAGTTTCTTAAAAATACACCTCACCAGGTGGCATCGGTCAAGTCTACACAGAAAAAACTGATGTCTGTTTGTCTCCCTCTTATTCATAATGCATCTCCTCCATTTGTTTTCAAATGGATTCTTCACAACCTGCAAAGGTATTAATTATTATTAGTTTTGAAATCTTAAATAATAAGTCTAGATTAAACATTCAGGTTAATGTTAGATGCTAGTGGGTGGGGTGGAGCTCATCCTTTTGGAGACATAATAGTGAAGAAACAGGCAAATTTCCGCTGATGAAATTGGCTTTCATCATTCATTGGAAGTAATTTTCATACTGGGGGGATCTTTTATTTTCTCCGCTGGAGCTGATAAGATCCTATGTAGCTTTCAACTTTGCTTTTGTTAGTTTGCTGCTTGTTGATTTATGCATAGGTCTCCTGTGAGCACTGTATGCCATCTGCTGAAGGAGCTGAAGGCATTGCTTTCAATGTATTGAAAGGCATTTAAAAGCTGTATTTGAATGAGAGGGCTACCATCTCGGATTCTGTTATAGCAACATAACCCTTGCTGCAGCTGGGCTTCAGCCTGCACTACTGTGGATGATAGTGCTACTAATAATTCATCACATTAACATGTTATTAATGCAATAGCTTTCACAGCCCTAATCATTATACAGTTAGTCACACAATGAATTACATATACATTCAATTTACATCCTATACTGACAGGTTCAGGTCTGCCTTTATGGCACTCCTCTTTTTGTTTTGATGTTAAACAATGACAAAAAATATAAAGAACATTTTTTCTTTCAGCAAACTAAGACTGTAGGCACTACAATGATGTTTTCTCAATAACAGAATATGTGCTCTTCCACTACGAACACAAATGTAGTTTCCACAGAATTCCTCTGCTTATTTGTGTGAGGAAATATTAATCTAAAATTACAACATTCTTTCATTATTGCTGTTGTAATAACACTTTCTTCTAATCAACACTTGATACGATCTGTTGACTCACCATCGATCTGAACAAAGCCTCTCCTGCCATGTACGTTAAATGTCACATCCTGTTTTTATAGGATTTTCTTTTCATATATATGAACATGCTGGAGCCGGTGATGTTCTGACAATAGGGTGCAAGTGTAAAAGAGAGGATTCGGCAGCATTACTGAAAAAGTTAATCCGCTAATGTTCCCGGGTTTATATCTGAAAGAGGCTTTTGAGAGCGCGAGAGAGGAGAAGGCTCCTTTCCATTCGGCCCGTCTCGGCATTGCCTGACTGTGTGGGAAAGCCAGTTAGAGGACGCGTTCTCCGCTTGACCTCCAGCGCTGGCACTGGGCTGTAGGAGAGCGTCCAGAGCCTGAACTCCCACCAGGCCCCATCCCTGCTCTGCTAAATACTGATCCGGCCCGAGGAGCTCAGCTGCAGCAGGGGATTCGCACCTCTGCCAAATACTGAGCACTTCTTCACAGTGGGGAGGAGCAGGAGCTGAGTCACCTGACCTGCGTCTAAGAGGGAAAGGGCATAACATACGGATTAAGATTGGAGAAAAATGAAAGTTCCTTTTTTTTTCAAACACTCAGAGTAGGTATTCTACATTTTCCACATGTTTCACATTAGTTTATGTTTGGCTTTATGTTTTTACATAGCCACTTCATGTCTTAGAATTAAACATGCTGTTTTTTGCTACTGTGCCTTTAAGGCTGATATATGTAAATTACCACTGCTCTGCTTGGCTGTCCGGTATTGTGCCTCTTTCAGAAAGCAGCCCAGGCTGAATTTTACAGAAGAGACTGATATCCTCAGACATTGAAAAAAATAGGACGTCTGAATCGTTTAATTAGTGTAATCGTTCTCATGATTGTGATGTCACAGCCACAATGAATTTTGAATGCGCTGTTGTTTGCCGATTACATTCCATCTATGGACTATGTGAGTTGAATGATTTTTAGACCTTAACAATGTTTTCATAGTATGTCAAAAAATCTATGGAAATGAGGCTTTCCATGATATTAGCCATCTAAGAGTGCCCCCGTGGGGTTTAACTTAAAGATCAAAAAGTACTTTATGCTTGTTGCTGGTGGTGTGACTTCTGCAGATGAGTCATTCACCCTGTTCCACAAGGGGAGAGAGGAGGCACCAGAAATGGAGGGATAAAGACAGCTGTATTTTCTTTCTATTCTCCATTTTCTGTGTAGGCCTTATTTATTTGTTTCCTTTGGATTTTTGTTCATTTATCTGTGTGAAAGTTAGTTTACAAATGTGACAATAAATGAAATGGCATTATGCATACCTTTTATATGTCATAAATATTGAACAAGTTTACTGAAATAGCATTGAGTATTAGCAGGAAAAGTTCAGGATATAATGAACATAAATATATTCATTTATGACTCACACTCACTCACTCACTCACTCATGTACAACAGGCTATTGAATCTCCATAAGGGGGCTATTAGCATTTGTTTTTTTGCCTTATTGGAGAGAGAAAACTGGTACAAACCCACACCAGCAGGAGCTTTTGACCTTTTTAATTCATGTCCATGTTGATATCTAGCATGATTCATCATGTCATACCATCTAAAAGATTAAACAAAATATTGTTTTCCTATAATCTTCGATTGAATTGTAATGACTTTTGCCTTATTGTCTCTAAAACATCTTTTGAGGTTTGATTATGTCACTGTGGACCAGAATGCAGGGAAAAATAATAACCAGTATCATTTTTTACCTCCCACTTTCTTCACCCCCACTTATCATCGAGCGAAAAGACCCTCCTTGATGTGGAGTTTAACAGTTCGTCACATTATAGAAGAAAACTGCGTTCTCGTTGACTTTAAGGGGCAAAAATATTGAATATGGGGATATTTTTTCCTTCGCCCCTGCTTATATTTGACACTGATATCAATATTTATTATTCAGTAATTACTATGAAGCTAATATGCAAGTTTTGTTGTTATGAGAGTAAGGAGTTGAAGTGTGGACCCACATACGAGCCCTTAAGATTGAGGGACTACTGAACATGTTCCTGTTGGACATGTTCCTGTTTTTTGGCTGAATTGATCCAGTTTCTGAAATCTTTCCCTTTGAATTACTACCCCAGCCCTGGATTCCCCCTGCCCTGCACTTTTTAGTGTTTTCCTTACTCGAGCACCCCCACTTCAACTCAGAAGGGGTTTGTTAATGAGCTGATTAGTTGGATCAGGTGTTAGAGCAAGAAAAACACCAAAATATGTAGGGCAGGGGGACTCCAGGACCAGGGTTGTGTTGAAGGGGTTTGGATTGATGTGCCGCTGCAGCTTCGGGCTGGGAGAGAGGCGGAGGAGGAGAAACGGAGGTGCGCTCTTGTTTCATGTCCCTCTCAGGTAAAGGGGTAAAAGTGCCACTTCAGGTTCAAGTGCAGGCGAAGCTCCATCTGCAGCATATTTAAAAAGAATGCATGCACTTAAGTGCTCCTCATTGCCTCCTGCGCAATGACAACATCAAAAAAAGGCAGACTGCTAGCGAAAACAGATACACACCTGAACACACACACACTCAGTTACTGACGCACATGAAACACAATCACACACTTGAGCTTAAGCACTTTCACTAAACCTTAGTCTGTCCCTTATTTTCTCTCTTTCTTTCTGTCTCACTCTTTCTCTCTCTTTACCTCGTCTACTCGCTTTTCTGTCTCTGGTCCGTGCTCGAGGCCTATCCTGTTGTGTTGTTACAGGCAGCCATAGGGGCCTGGTTACACAAGGGCACTTGGCTTTTAACAGTGGTAATTGTGAGAGAGAGCTTCTAAAAGCTCTTGAATGGGGCTTTGAGAGAAACGAGGCAGGAAGAGGAGAAGGTCACGACAGTGGATGGAATTGGGTTGTAATGGGAATCAGGCTTATCCCAATGGGTGAGCCACAGTCAAGTGCCATTTACATTTCCATACGATACAGATGAGATTAGGAATGATTGGACATTTATCTTTGCTTTCAAACACTCGGTACACTTAAGAGTACCTCCTACCGAAGGGTTTAATATCAAGATCAAAATGTAGACCTACTTATCGATCACTGGTTTTGGTGCTTGTGCAGATGGCACAAGGGGACCTTGCGGCATGGGATTTAATATCGAGATCAGAACGTACTTCATGCTTATCTCTGGTTGTGGTGCAGATGTGTGTGTTTGAAGTCTTGGAGTGGTGGGTTTGGATTTGCACACCAGTCTGTTGATGACACACTGATTTCACCATTGGTTTTTGGGGTGAGATAACTTGAACTTTCTCCTTGCTTTCAAACCATACGGAACACTGAAGAGTGCCCGCTGGCACAGGGCTTAAGATCAAGATCAAAACATACTTTATTCTTATCGCTGGTTTCCGTGAAGATGTGCGTGTTTGAAGTCATGGGGTAGTAGTTTTGGATCCACACCCAGACCGTCGATGACACACTGATTTCACCATTTGTGTCTAAGGCCGGGATAACTGAAAATTCCCCTTTACTTTCTCGGAAGACCTCCATGTATATGGCTTAGGAATGAGATCAAAATATACTTAATGCTTGTCACTGGTTTCGGCAGTTGTGCAGACGTGTATGTTCAAAATAATTGGGTGGTGATTTTGGATCTGCACCTAGACGGTCTACGACACACTGACTTCACGATTGGTCTCTGGGGTGGGATAACTGGAAATTCTTCTTTGCTCTCAAACGATCCAGGACACAGAAGAGTGCCTCCTGGCATAGGGCTTAAGATCAGGATCATAACATTCTTTATTCTTATCACTGGTTTTGATGCAGATGTGTGTGTTTGAAGTCATGGGATGGTGGTTTTGAATCTGCACCCAGACTGTCGATGACACACTGATTTCACAATTGGCATCTGAGGCTAGGATAACCGAAGATTCCTTTTCCTTTCAAACCATTCGGAATACTTAATAGTGCCTCCTGGCACAGGGCTGAAGATCAAAATCAAGATCAAAACATACTTTATGCTAATAGCTAGTTTTGGTGCAGATGTGTGCTTGAGGTCATGGGGTAATGGGTTTGGTTCCACCCTGACACACTGATTTCACCATTGGTGGTCTAGGCTGGGATAACTGAAATTCTTTGCTTTAAAACACTCTTACTGCTTAAGATGACCTTCTGGAATGGGGCGAAATATCAAGATCAAAATGTACTTTATGCTTAGTATTGGTTTTGGTGCAGATGTGTGTGCTTGAAGTCATGGGGTGATGGGGTTTGGATCCACACCCAGGCCATCACTGACACACCGTTGGTGTCTGGGCTGGATTATCTGAAAATAACTATTAACTGAAAAATCCTTCTTTCTAATGAGCCAGAATACTTAAGAGTAAGAGTAGGGCTGGTAGAGAGAGAGCATTCAATGGCGTGGGCTTTAAGATGAAGATCAAAATGTACTAAATGCTTATCGCTGGTTTTGGCGCCTGTGCAGATGTGTGTATTTAAAGTGATGGGGTGGTGGGTTTGGATCTGCACCCAGACCGTCGCTGACATGCTGATTTCACCATTGGTTTCTGGGCCGGGCTCCAATCAGAACAGCCATCTGGTGACCAATCAGGTCGCTGGCTGTGATGTCAGAGTGGTAGAGCACTCTGTGGGCGAAGACTGCTGTGAGAGAGTAAACGCTCTGACTCACGTGGACCTCAACACCACACGGGACCACTGAGCCCTGTGTGTCTGTGTGTGTGCATGAGACAAGGGATACAGAGGGGTTGGATGGTTGAATCACTTCTGAGGGTTCCAGCTCAATGAAATCAGCACTGTGTTACAAATCTATTGCAACATGGACGGCAAGAGTACTGAAGAATTTCACCTGACAATTACCCAACCCATCTGTAACAGTGGTTCAGGAGTATGTCCACGTTTTGGAACCTGTCACATATGCTTATATCAGGCCTGTGGATTATGGTCAAAAATGTATGTATTAAATATGTAAAATAGTCAAGCAAATTATGTTAGATAAAACTAATCTAGACTATCAATTAGTGATAACAAGCCCTTTGCTTGCCAGATGTCAAAGAGATTGAAGTTGCCTTCTGTTAAAATATAATGCAGACCACTTTTCAAGAGCAAGATCTGAAAAACACTCGCACACATCATACCTTACAGTAATCAGTTTATCCAACAAAACCTCTGACTTAAAGAGTAAGGCCACAAGAAAAGTAGTAACAGAATTAAGACTCAGCCAGGACAAGAAGACGGTGTGATTGACAGCTTGGTTCATTCTAAACTGATTAATATTTCTGCGGGTTCCCTCCAGCAGACGCTACCGTAATCTAAAAGAGCCTGAGCCCAGCGTACCAAGTCTCCCAGCTGCTGCCCTGTAACCCCACCGATGGCTGTGAGTCACCAGGCCGAGGCCAAGTGGGAGCCTGGCTGTAATGGAAAACTCTCCAACCCCTCACACGAGCTACCGTCTACGGGCCACTCCCACAGAGATTTGGGGCTTTTTGTAAGAAAGTAGAATGGGCAGGAGTGGTGGCAGGAGGCTCCCTGAATAGCACGAGTGAAAGAGCTTGAAGCAAGTATCTCTCACTGCCAGGGGAAAGTGGGTGATATTTCCGACGGCGGCGACTGGCGGCCTTCTGGAAAAGTCACGTACAGTAAGAGAATGATAAACAGTGGCGTGAGGAGCGTTTTAGAGCAAGCGGGGCTAGACGAAGCTCCGTTGGAGCTGCATGTGGCGTTCTGAGATATTCTGCAGCCATGCCTCTCCATTCTGGGCCCCAGCTGGGGGGGATTATGCATATGTGTGCCGTTAAGAGGGAATGCAAAGTAGGACAAGAGCGGTGTGTGATGACTAAGAGCAGTTTAAAAGTCACGCAGGCCTCTTCATTGCAGCTCTGTGATCAGAGCTCTGCCCACAGCCAGTCTTCAGCGGTGCTTACACAGTACATACGGACCCCATGGCTAACACAAATGCTACAGCTAGCCTGCACTAACATGAAGATCAGTTGCTAACACAACTGCAACAGCTTCAGCCAGCCTACACCTAAGCTATAGAAACTTGCTCAAAAGCACTGAAACTACCTGTGCAGCACTACAGCCAGTATATAAACCCACCTGAACAAGCTAAAGCTACAGCCAGCCTACAGCAAACAAACCGCCTGAACAAGCTAAAGCTATAGCCAACCTACAGCAAACAAACCGCCTGAACAAGCTAAAGCTACAGCCAGCCTACAGCAAACAAACCGCCTGAACAAGCTAAAGCTATAGCCAGCCTACAGCAAACAAACCACCCGAACAAGCTAAAGTTACAGCCAGCCTACAGCAAACAACCTGCCTGAACAAGCTAAAGCTACAGCCAGCCTACAGCAAACAAACCACCCGAACAAGCTAAAGTTACAGCCAGCCTACAGCAAACAACCTGCCTGAACAAGCTAAAGCTACAGCCAGCCTACAGCAAACAAATCACCCGAACAAGCTAAAGCTACAGCCAGCCTACAGCAAACAACCCGCCTGAACAGGCTAAAGCTACAGCCAGCCTACAGCAAACAAACCACCCGAACAAGCTAAAGCTACAGCCAGCCTACAGCAAACAAACCGCCTGAACAAGCTAAAGCTATAGCCAGCCTACAGCAAACAAACCACCCGAACAAGCTAAAGCTACAGCCAGCCTACAGCAAACAACCTGCCTGAACAAGCTAAAGCTACAGCCAGCCTACAGCAAACAAACCGCCCGAACAAGCTAAAGCTACAGCCAGCCTACAGCAAACAAACCGCCTGAACAAGCTAAAGTTACAGCCAGCCTACAGCAAACAACCTGCCTGAACAAGCTAAAGCTACAGCCAGCCTACAGCAAACAAATCACCCGAACAAGCTAAAGCTACAGCCAGCCTACAGCAAACAACCCGCCTGAACAGGCTAAAGCTACAGCCAGCCTACAGCAAACAAACCACCCGAACAAGCTAAAGCTACAGCCAGCCTACAGCAAACAAACCGCCTGAACAAGCTAAAGCTATAGCCAGCCTACAGCAAACAAACCACCCGAACAAGCTAAAGCTACAGCCAGCCTACAGCAAACAACCTGCCTGAACAAGCTAAAGCTACAGCCAGCCTACAGCAAACAAACCGCCCGAACAAGCTAAAGCTACAGCCAGCCTACAGCAAACAAACCGCCTGAACAAGCTAAAGCTACAGCCAGCCTACAGCAAACCACCTGAACAAGCTACAGCTATGGTCAGCCCACAGTATTCAAATAACGTGAACAAGCTAAAGCTAGCCAGCCTATATTATACAAACCACTTGTACAAGTTATAGCTAATGCTGTCTTACAGTAGACAAACAGCAGGGCTGCTAGAATACAGTATAGAAATAAGCTAAAGCTACAGCCAACCTACGGTATACAAACCGGCTGTACAAGCTATACTGCTAGCCAACAGTATACCCTCGACCTGATGCTATCTACTGATAGCATACAGTACACAAGTAACCGAAACAGCTAGCCTGCAATGATAAGCAAATCATGTAAACTCTGTATTTAACTGAAAATAGAATAAATACAACAGATCAAATGTTGAAACTGAGAAATGTTGTTGTTGTTTGAAAAATATATGCCGATTTGCATCACCTCTTCTTTTAACAACACTCTGTAAGCATTTGGGAACTAAAGAGACCAAATGCTGTAGTTTTGAAAGTAAAATGTTTTCCCATTTTTACTTGATATTGATAGTGTTTTGGCTGCTCAACAGTTCATGGTCTCTTTGTCACATTTTTCTTTTTAGAAAGCACCAAATGTTTTCAATGGCTGACAGGTCTGGACTGCAGGCAGGCCAGTTTCGCTCCTGGACTCTTTTACTACAGAGTCACACTGTTGTATAAACATGTATATATCATTCAGCATTAATTGTGCCTTCACAGATGTACAAGTCACCCATGCCATGTGCACAAATGCACCCCCATACCATCACAGATGCTAGCTTTTAAACTGTGCACTGATAACAGGCTGGATAATCTTTATCCCAGAAGACGCATTGTCTATGATTTGCAAAAATAATTTCAAATTTTGATTAATTGGACCATGGGACATTTTTCCACTTCACCTCAGTCCATCTTAAATGAGCTTGGGCCCAGAGAAGGCGGCAGCATTTCTGGATTATATGTGATCTCCTCTTTGCATGGTGGTGAACCCCTCATCATCTTTACTTCTGAAAGACTATATGCTCTTTTACCCAATCATGTTACTAACCTGTTGCCAATTCACCATCAGGTTTTTTTGTAGCATTACACAACTTTACCAGTCTTATGTTGCCTCTGTCCCATTTTTTTTTGAAAGGTGTTGCTGGCATTAAATTCAAAATGGCATATATTTTTCAAAAACAATAAAATTTCTCAGTTTCAACATTTGATATGTTGTCTTTGTGGTATTTTCAATTAAATAGGGTTTAAATGATCTGCACATCATTGCATTTTGTTTTTATTTACATTTTGTACAGCGTCCCAACTGTTTTAGAAACAGGTTTGCAAGAAAAAAACATCAAAACAAATCTTTACATTAACAGATTAATAGATTGGCTATGTTTTGCTTTGGACAAAGCCGAAAACAGACAAAAATTCTCCAGTGCTGAAACTACCCACCCTCTGTTTGCTAACATTAACTCTCCAAATTTCCATGCTGAGGTCAATTATAATTAGTGTCTTACTTTTAATTTTTACCAGATGTCTTACTTTCTCTTGAGTTTTGGAATTGAGATCATTGTATGAAATAAAATCTTTGAAATGACTCAGTGGGAATCAGTCTCTTTTACCTGGCCAGTCACTGCAGCCACTAGCCCACACCACATCTGGCCTACATAAAGACCACCTGGACACTGCTCCAGCCACGGTTGCACAAAAATTGCCTGTCCAATTCTGCAGTTACAGCAAGCCTATAGCAGCATACAGGCCACCTGGCTAATACTGCCACTGTAGAATGCCACTTCAGCTAGCTTCAAGCAACTCACAGACTGCTTGGCCAGTGTAGTCACAGTTAGTGAAGCGTCTAGTTCAGTGTCTTGACCTCGCAACGGTGGTGCCATAGCAATGGTACCACACACATACACACTAGACACCGTGTGTGTGTGTATTTGTGTGTTCCTGTTGGGAGAGTGTTCGCGCAGAACAGAGGTAGCGTCCCTGCGGCTCGTCTCCTGTGCGTGACATAGCGGTAATAAGGCAAGTTAACACAGCAGTAGTGTGTGTGCGTGTGTGAACGGTGCTCTGTGTCCCTGAGGATAACCAGTCTCAGACAGAGCAGCAGGGCCAGAGCTGAGCCGAGCGAAGCCCACAAGACAACAGCCTGAATGCATAGCAGTAGCGGCTGCTAGCCGCTAGCCGAACAAAGGGTCAGCACTGAGTGTCTCGCTATCTTCCGCCAAGTGGAGGCTGCAATTCCTTTTTTGCTCCATCCTCCTTCTGAGCACACCACAGTGTGCTTTGTTCAACATTCACCCACCCCTTTTACCAATCCATTAATTAGCCTCAGAGCTACAGCCTGAACAGATTGCTCGATGACAGAAAAGTGGCCCTGATGTCAAAGCATGAGGGCTGTTTTGTGGTAAAAATCAATGCATTTATTTTTTCCCAGGCTTATTGTTATGTACAAGGCGCCATTCAAGGGGTGTTTATTACACACATGCTCTGCGTCGAGATGCTCAATGCAGTTGCTGTACGGTGGCGATCCAAGGGGGGAGGAAAGCATCTGTGCAGACTCGCTGGCTTGCACAGTGACAGGCGAATGAGCTATTGAATGTGAAATATTTCTCTGTGTTTGTGGAAATGTGACTGGAGAATGGAGCGGCATGTTGTTCGCTAGGTTTGGGCCCCGACAGCAGAGGATGAGAAGTGACAGAGATGTGACAGAGAGACAGGGGAGTTGTTTGTCCTTCGCTGGCAGATCAACATGTGCCTCCCAGCGCTGCATCCCAGAGGTAGAAGACAGCGGGGTGGTGATGGGGGGAGGGGGGTTGGGAGGTTGGAGACAGAGAGCTACAAATGAAAATGCCCACCTGTGTCAGCCAGGCTTCAGGATACCTGGCATCTGACTTATAACAAAATGTGGAGGAAGAAGGGCACTACACAATGAAATTTGATCCCAACCTGGACGTAGCCTGAGTTTCAAACAAAGCACAGCACCAAGAGTGCAGACTAAACTGTGGACCAGCAAAATTTTATCTGAATCTGACTGTAGTCTGACAACATTCTGTCCCAACATGAGGGCACCCCAACAAAATTCTGTCCAAACACAACTATAGCCTGACAACTTTCTGTCCCAACCTGAGTGTAGCCCACCAAATTCTGTCCAACCACGACTGTAGCTTGACAACTTTCTGTACCAACCTGAATGTAGGTCAACAAAATTCTGTCCAATCACGACTGTATTCTGACAACTTTCTGTCCCAACCTGAGGGCACCCCAACAAAATTCTGTCCAATCACGACTGTATTCTGACCACTTTCTGTCCAAACATGAGTGTAACTTGACAACTTTCAGTCCCAACCCGGGTGTAGCCCAACAAAATTTCTTCCGAACATGACTGTAGTCTAATAACATTCTGTCCCTCTCTGTAGGTTGACAATATTCTATCCAAACTGATCAAAATTTCTTCCAAACTCGATTGCTACTTGATAAAATTCTTTTTAAACCTGACTTTAACCTGACTTCTGTCTGTCTGTCAGAACGTAACCTGACAAAATTCTGTCCAAGCTGAGTGTAGCCCAACAAAATTCTGTCTAAACACAAACACTGAGCTCAAATGCAGAAAAAAACAATTTGTCTGAACTTGATTGTAACTCAACAAAATCTGTCTGAAGCCGACCGTAGTGTGACTAAATTTTGTGGGAACTAGTCTGCAGCCTGACAGAATTCTGTCTGAACCTGACTGTAGCCTAACAAAAATCTTTCTCCAAATCTGACTAAAGCACGACAAAATTCTGTCTGAACTCAACAGAAGCCCAGCAAAATTCTGTCTGAACATGCCAACCACCTACTAGAGACCAAATACAATATCATAGCACATGCTTGCTTACCTTCTAGTGACAATGACATCCATCATCAGATCTTTGCTAAACAAAAAAAGAAAGTTAATAATTAATTACACAGTTATCAGCTTTGCAAAATTAAATTAAAATTGCCAACAGCACTAGTGACATCAGTGCTCCAGATTAAAACCTGTTTAAGGTAAATATTATGGAGGAAAACTAAAGCAGAGGGTAACTGAAGGCCAGAATTCTTTAAGGTGGGAGATGGACCATGAGAAACCATGAAACATGAAATTTGAACCTGACCAGAGCCTGACAAATAGAAGAAAAAAAGATTTCCAAGCCAGTCCAAACCTGACCAAACCGGATGTGATAAAGCTCCTTGAGGCTAGTCTGAGAACAGTTTTGCTGTGTCTCCCATAATGGTTAAGGTTAAGATTTGGCTAGGGACGGACTGATCCTGGCCAGTGTGAAAGGGCACCTTCAAAACGGAGTGAACAACAGCAGCCCTCCAGCACATGATGACCCAGTTATATTGGAGCTTGGGATTGCAGTGTGTTTCACTAATGATATGGGGTGGAGGGGGGTTGTTTTTGCAAGCAGAGCTAGTCCTCACCTGTAACCACCTGTTCTCCTGTTCTTCAGCCTCCCTCTGTGCAGGTCTGTGCACCAGTAATGATCAAAATCACACTTCTTTTTAATACCGGTAATGCACATCTGAGGTACTTTTGAGAAAATTAGAGTGCCATTGTATTACTCAGTCTGGAATTAGCAGCACAGGCTTGAACTTTGAACAATTGCTACTTCGGGACAGTAGATGCTGTGTGTCTTATACTCACTGGACGAGAAAGGAGAAGAAGTCTAGCCATTCACCCACAGCAGCATAAACCAGCAGGATAGTTCGGACAATTAGCTAGCTAACCCTTTTTTTATCATTAAAATTACAGAGATAGAAAAAAGACTGGAAAAGTTTGAGGGAAACTCAGAATAAGAGGACATTGTATCGCACAAGAAATAAGGTTGCACATTGTCTGCACTGTGGAATTAATTTGGTGTTCTTAAACCAAATGAAACATTTTTCTTAAACTTTTATTATCAGTGTACAAAATTTATTGAAACTTAAATCTGAGAAATTGGGAAATGCGTACAGTAATTATTACTAAGTATTAGTTTCAGATTTTTTACACTGCCCTTCAACAGTTTGGAATCATTTGCTATATTAACAGTTTCTATTATTCTATTCTATTATTATTTTATTATTTTATACTTACAGTATTTTGATATTTAATATCAAGATGCGAATCTATGCACAATCTATTTTTTTCTGCCTCCAGATTTGATATCCACTTTTGAAATATGATTAATTCTGTCTTTTATTAAATGTTCATTCTTTATCATTATACAACTTTCTCTGTCATTTTGGAACCTTTTACAGCCCTGTTCTTTATTCTGGACACATCTTAATTATCCTAATTTTCATGTATGGCTGCCTAGTGTCTTACTGATTCTTTGAAACCTGTTAAATTGCATAGAACTAGCACATTAGCACTAGCACTGTTCTTTTTATATTATGAGAACTTTGGGCCTCATTCACCAACGGTTCATAAGAAGAAATGTTTTCTTAAAACCCACTTACCCAGTTTTCATGAGGACTCTGACATTCACCAATGTTTTCTTATTTGGTATTTGTTCTTAGGTCAGAATGGAATCTACACACACTCGAGCACAAAGAACAGTTTTGTGGATTAGACAGACGTCATGAATCTCATGTAGACTTTTTCTTAGGACCTTTCTCAAGAGCAAATTTAAGAAAAAACTTAGGAAGATGCTGGCGAACAAGGCCCAATGTTTCCAAACTTTTGAACAGCGATTCCAAACTTTGAGTGTAGTATATATGTATCGCTATATCATAACATATGACAGAATATGTGGCCATATTGCTCAACTCTAAAACTGACACATATACACAACAACACATCACATACATACATACAAGCTATAAACACTGTACATACATGCAGAAACACACTCAAACATGGTTTAGGGCGTCGAGCAGTAGGACAGCAAGTGGGGCGTAGACGTTAAGCAGAAGAGTGGGTCAAGGAAAAGGCTGGGCTGAAGGCGTCTACAGCGTGTGTCTAATTGAGCTGCGTGTAGTTAATTGTTTGTACGTAGGAGGGGAGAAATCAATCTGTTTTCTTACTGCTATGACTTCAAGGCCCTGAGGTGATAGACTGGAGCTGGCACACACAGCAGCGAGACCTGCCAAATACGGCCTCAAAAGCACAGCATAGTCTTCATCCCTCAGCATATACACACACAGACACATACCCCCTATACGTACCACACACACACACACACACAGGGAGCATGGGGGGGCTATTGAGTGAAGTTAGATCCATCGATCCATCTCCTGTTTGTGGAAAAAAGAAGAAGAGTCAGGGACATTAGACCAGAGAGAGAGAGAGAGAGTGTGACAGAGAGAGAAGGAGAACAGAGATAGGGGGTGAAGAGGGGGGAATGAGAGAGCGAGAGAGAGAGCAAGAGAGTGAAAAATTGGCAAAGAAAGGGAGTAGAGGGGAAGATGGAGAAAGGGAGAAAAGGAGAGAAAGAGCAAGGAGGCAGAGAGAAGGGGAAAAACAGGGAGAAGAGGGGAGAGAGAAAAAGAGGGTAAAGGGGGAGAAGGAGAGAGAAAGAGAATACAGAGTGAGAAAGAGGAGAGAGAGAGAGAGTGAAAATGGGTAAAGAGATAGGGAGTGGGGGATGAGAGAGAAAGGAAGAAAAGGGGAGAGAATGTGAAGAGGGAAAGAGAAAAGGGAAAAATGGAGAAAAGGGGCGAGAGACAAGAGGGAGAAAAGGGGAGAGAAAAAGCCAGAGGAGTGGGAAAGAAAGATGAGAGAGTGAGAAGGAGGGAGGGAGAAAAGGGGGAAAGAGGGAGATGGAGAAGAGAGAGAAAGAAGGACAGAGAAGAGGGGAGAGAGAGAAATGAGATGAAAGGAAGTGAGAGCAAGGGGAAAAAGAAACGGTGAAAGAGAGAGTAGAGGGTAAAGGGGCAGAGAAAGGGAGATAGAAAAGGGGGGAGAAAGAGAAAAGGTAGAGAGAGAGAGGGTAGAGGGACAGTAGGGGGAGCAGGCAGAGAAAGAGGGAGATAGATTATGGGGGAAAACGTAGAGAAAGGGAGAGAAGGAGGAGGGGGAGAGAAGAGAGAGAGTAAAGGGGAAAACAGGTAGAAAAAGGGAAAGAGAGTATGAGGAAAACAGAAAAAGGGAGAGAGAAGGGTGGAAAAGAGAAAGGGAAGAAAGAGTGTAGAGGGGGAAGAAGCAGAGAAAGAGAGAGAAGGGGAGGGAGAGAGAGAAGAGAGAGTAAAGGGGGAAACAGGCAGAGAAAGAGAGGGAGAGAGAGAGTAGGGGGAAAGGGAAAGATGGAGAGAAGGGTAGGCACAAAGGTAGGTAGGTAAAGGGTCTACATGTGGAGAGAGAGAGAGGAGAGAACAGGAGTGTGTATTCTGGGCTAAACCCCCTCTGGCTCTCACAGGCTTTTAATGCAGCGTCTGAGGAGTTGAACAGCACTGAACAGAAGAGAAAATATCGCATTAGTTGCAGCTTTCACCGTGAGGCCAAATCCCTTTTTGCATGCGACGTGCCGCAATGCTCCGCAGCTGCATATTCCTCAAACCGCAATCCAGCTTAGAGTAAATCGGTTTAACATCGGCGAGTAATACATCAGGCAGAGCTAAAGCAGATAGATGATAGATATCAGCGCTAAACAAATGGCCGCAGCCTTAATTCGTACATAAGCGCGGCCCATAAATAATTTGCCAATAACCGTGTTCGCTTAATGAGTCTGATTTGCATTTGTTTACGCGCTAAAGATATTTCATTAAGGTTGAGTGTGCATGTCAGAGCATGCCTCTTGACACTGTATTTTGTTTTTATTTCTGTTCATTAAGGATGTTGTAACCAGGCCATGTTGCGTCTCCAGTCTGCAGTGAGTAGCACAAATGGGCGCTTTGGACTGAAGTTTTTTCTTTTTCTTTTTTTTTTTTTGCAGTCAAAGCATGTCACGTAAATAATTCATCCTGCTTTTGAATGAGATCAGAGCAGACAGCCTCTTCTGATCTCATTTGAGCCCCCTGCTCCTCCCTCATTGGATTCCTCACATGTGTAAGCTTCGCTCTGATTGGCTGGGGATTTGTTTTATTTGCCCCAGTCTAAAGAGTTCTTCATAATTCATTAGAGTGAAGAACTGGTGAGGTGAAGTGAGGATATGCTGAGGAGAAAGAGGCACGAAACAAAACAGAGTGAGGGAGTGAGGGAAAAAGTGAGTGAGCACTAGAAGAATGGAGTGAGAGAAAGTGTGAGGGAGAGAAAAGTAGTAAAACATGTGAAAGTAAGCAATCGAGGGAGTAAGAGAGAATAAGAGAAGGACGAATTAGGGAATAAGTGTCGGAGTGAGTGAGTGAGCAGAAAGTGAAGAAGTGAAGAAGTAAGTGAGTTTGTATTTGTGTTAGTGAGTTGGTGACATAGTGAGTGAGCGAGGGAGTGAGCATGGGAGGGAGGTTTTGAATGAGTGAGTGAGCAAGGGTGTGAGTGAAAGGAGGGAGGGAATGTGCTTTTGAGTGAATGAGTGAAGAAGGGTGAAAGGGAGGGACTGAATGAGTGAAATGAATTAGAAAGGGAGTGAGTGGGTGGGTTAGTGATTTAGTGAGTAAACGAGTGACTTAGTGAGAGATTGAGTGAAGGTGTGAATGAGGTGAGAAGAGAGAATGAACGAGTGAATTCAATGAAGGAGGGAGTAAATGAACAAGTAAAGTGAACGAGAAAGGGAAGGAGTGACTGAGTGAGTGAGCAAGTAAGATAAGTGAATGGGTGGGGGGTTAGTTTGTGAATGAGTGAAGTGAATGACAAAGGGAGTGAGTGAGTGAAAACGTGAGGAGGGTAAGACGGAGGGAGTGAATGAGTAAAGGCAATGAGGAAAGAATTGAGTAAGTGATATAGTAAAAGAGATTGAGTGAAAGTGTGAGTGAGATGAGAAATGGAGTGAGTGTATGAGTGAAGTGAATGAGTGACAGTGAGACAGAATGAGTGAATGTGTAAGTGAGGGAACAAGTAAGAGAGTGACTGCATGTGTGACTTAGTGAAAGGGTGACTTAGTGAGGGAGTAAATGAATGAGTGAAGAAGTGAGGGAGTGAGTGAGCGAGTGAGTGAGTGAAGTGAATGAGAGAGGGCAGGGTAAGTGAGTGAATGAGGGAGGGCAGGGTAAGTGAGTGAATGAGTGAGGGAATGAGTGAATGAAGTGAATGAGGGAGGACAGGGTAAGTGAGTGAATGAGTGAGGGAATGAGTGAGTGAAGTGAATGAGGGAGGACAGGGTAAGTGAGTGAATGAGTGAGGGAGTAAGTGAGGAGGCAAGTGATCAAGTGAGATGAGAACGAAAAAGAAGACATACCAAAAGCAGAGCAGGGCAGAGAGAGCAGAGTGTAGATCTTTGTCTTTATTCATTCTTTTAGAAAGAGAGTGAGAGAGGAAGAGAGATAGAGAGAGATAGGGGAGGTAGAGGGGAGTGTGCGTGTGTGCGTGCATGTATAAAAGAGAACAAAGGCTGCAGTGCTCGGTGATTCAGAGCGTCCAGACTGGTCAGCCTCTCCATCCGTGTGTGTGTGGGAGGGAAAAGGTCACATGGAACTCTGAGACCGCCGGCTACAAAGTGTGTGTGCGTGTGTGCATGAGCTGATGCTGTAAAGCCCCCCAGGGGAGGGGTGGAAATTGAGGGAAAATGAGAAAGAGACGGAATGGAGAGTGCGTATGTGTGTGAGACAGAAACTAACAGACCCTTTGGATCCAGTCTATGCTCTAATGGTCAGTCACAAGGCAGTAGCCATGCTGAGCCGGAGTGTTACAGCAGCAAACTGTTTCTAATTAACAGATGCAGTGAGCGGAACGCAGCACCTGCTAAGGCATGACTGCAGGTTTGAGCTGGGGGCTTATTTAAACACATACACACACACACCGAAACAGACACACGGAGAGCTCATTTATAATAGCTTCAGTACTGTGGACGTCCTCCCTCCGGGGGCTGTAGGAGTGTGTGAAGAGTGAGAGAAACAACACATGGTGGAGAAAGTTCATATGTGTGGTCGATCACGTCTGTGCTTAGGGAGGTTACATGCATGTGTGAGTGTAGATTGGCTACTGTATGAAGCAATTAACATGCATTATGTTGTCATAAGGGGTGTTTTAGCTGTAAACAGTATTTGGCTTGATGCCAGTATAAGGAACTAAGTATATGCTGTTTTCTAATGTGGCATTTTCCGAAATCGCTGCTGTGGTGTGCTGTACATACACCTCGGGCAGTTGAGCAATCGTTAATTTTGACACCACTTAAGTCTTTTAGAGATTCCTGAGCAACTCTGTGCAGTTCGAGGCAAGTGTGTAATTATTTAGGCATGCAATTTGCACGATGCTAATTAGTGCATATAAAAAGTTCTATTACTTGTTAGCTAGAGTGGTCTTACAGCACCAGTGCAAAACTAAAGAAGCAAACTTCAGACAACAAACATGTCTTTGCTAATTCACTATACTCTTAAAGTTTCTTGAAGGGTTCTTTAGTAAAGATATATAACCATGAACACTCAAAGAACCCTTGATTCTATCTTGGTTCTATTCTTACAATGTCAGGCTTGTAACAATAGAAGAACCCTTTTGGTGCTAAATAGAACCCTTTTCAGAAAGGTTGATCATGCAAAGGGCTCAGAGTGTTCATGGTTCTACATAGAACAATTTTCTCTACTAAAGAACCCTTGAAGAACCATCTTTTTTAAGAGTGTACATTTCAAGTAGGGGGATAATTATGCACTTTAAAAAAAAACATTTCTTCTGCAGATTTTTTTCCACGGATTTTTCCAAATATCTGCATCATTCAATCATGGAGATTTAAACAAAGTCAAGAGTGATTTGATGTGAAATGGTGCATTGGAGAGAAACTTACTGACTCAGATTTCCTAACAATGGAGGTAATATTAACCAAGCGTACACCTTTCACAAGTATAGCCATTTAATTTACTATCCAAATCCACCAGTGAATCTGCAGGTCGTGAGTTTTAATATGTGATGCTGATGATGCTGAAATAGTGGCAAATCTGAAAATGAATGTTTAATTTGGGGACTGTGTTGCCTCACAACACCCTATATGTTCCTCTCCACCATGAATGGAGTTTAAAAAATATGTTCTAGGCCAAAATTGTACATCAAAACTATCATAAAACAACATTGCAAGCATTCATAACTATTCTAAATTATTCTAAATGCGAGGCATTTAGAGGCATTAAACACTTCAAATGTCTGGTTGCTATCACCATCACAGTGAACAATTTTGGAGAATTTCATAGCAGATCACTCTGATTGACTTTGTTTTCATGTTAACCATTGAATTAGCTAGTATAGGCATATTTGTGCTGAGCTGTCAACGATTCACATGGACATCTGGATTAAACATTGACATTTTAAGCTTAAAAAAGACATTCCGTGTTTTTTAAAAGCTTGTAACAGACATATTAACATATATTTATTTGCAGCAGTTCTACAGTGGCTCCTTCAGTAAACAGACCTGTCGTTGCTGCTGTTTTCCATTTCTAGCTACTGACTGAAAAGCACTGATTAGGCTTCTATTCGTACTCGCAGCAAGGGTTGTATCTAAGTATCTAACACTCAGAAGCTTATAGTGACATTTTTCCTTAAAAATGTGATTGGTTGATTCCACAGTTAGTCCCTAATTATGTTAGTAGTTAATCTGACAGGTTAGCTGAAGTTTTAACTAATGGGACTGTCCTAACCAATTTTCCTTTTGATGTTTTATAAACTCTTAACAGACTATTAGTAACACATGAACAACATAACAGTGAAGTAGCAGTAGTGAAGCATCTGAATACATTGAAGTAAATATCTTGATGATCTGTTGATACATTACTTACATTAAGTAGATGTATTGTTAATATGTTACTTCCATTACGTAAAACTTAACCTTACCCAACCTTACCCAAAACCTGACCCTAACCCTGGCCCTAATCCCAACCCTAACCTTAACCTCAACCCAAAACCTAATCCTAACCCTCATGTTTTTGACATGTCACTGAGAATCCGTTGAGTGTTTGTTCCATCTAAAAAAGGACCACTTAAAATAAAGTGTCACCATTTCCAACCAAAACAATGGAATTTAACAATGAAATAAAAGTTATACTACAGTTGCAGAGTTTAAATACAACAGTTATGATGATTATGTTAAACTTGATTCCACAGAATTCATTCGGCCTTCTCTGAAGCTCTAGAAGGCCCTTGTTAGGTTCACCACTGGCAGTAGTTTAGCTATTGTTATTGTAGTTCAGTGAGGTCTGGGAAGAAGTTTCTTGAGATGAGTTTGAATGAAGGTTGCACCAAGAGAAATGTTCATGCTGTGACATCGCTGCCACATTCAGCACAGGGTTTTGACTGATGGCTTTGGCTACAGGCCGCTGTGTCATGGGATTACTGGATACTTGCCTGTGTGTGTAGAGTCTCTGAGTGGCCATCTAAGCTGGATAACCATGGCAGGCAGAATGAGGTCACCACAATCAAACTCTGTACATCTCACACACACATGCATACACAAATGCGCATGCACACATAGCCGAATGCTAGATCAGGTGGAGATGAATGTTGCTCTACCTAGCCAAACTCATGCATCATGTATAGCTCTGCTGAGGTGTGTTTTATGGTGTCTCTTGCATTGTGTGTGAGCAGAAGTGGGTCATCAGCCCACATGGCGTCCCTCAGTGAGCGTGTTTCACCAGGAAGGTGGACGCTGGAGTGGAAAATAAGGTGCCTTGCCTAGCCTCTTTTTTCATGTTACTTAGATCAGCAATTAGTACTTAGCTTCAACCCGTTTTCCCCTTGTGCATAAGGATTTCACAGATTTTGCCTGCTGCAAATGAGTGTGTGTGTGTTTTGTGGCCATTGATATGGCTTATGTGTGAAGATACACATAGGGGAGGGGGGGGGGTTGTTTGGCTCTCTCTCTCACTTTCTGCTGGGCATCCCAGCCATACTACACATTAGAATAACCCAACTAACCGATTATATCAGTCTGAAGAGCCACAGAGCCACAGTTTCATGCCAGCAGGTTCAGGTACATGGTACGTTTTTTCTTTTAGGCTAATCATTCATTTTACGTGGGTTTCCAATAAATCTGTAATAATTTTCTGTTGGGCTAACATTATCTTTTAGGCTTTAGGCTAAAAGAAAATTTGGTTTGAATGCATATAGAGATTCACAGATCCTACTGCGCATGTCTTCTACTGCCCTGAAACCACCAGAGTGAAACTGCAGGTGTAATTGTGCGGCTCTGAGGCTCTGCAGTCTGACCCTCCTCCAACTAACAGCCAATAAAAGTTGGACATCTTAGAAAACAGACACTTTTAATGTTGGAAAACATTTCCTGAAATTTGTGCATTCATGACTAAATTCATGTTGCCTGCTTGTGCCAACCAGCCCCAACAATGTTAAAAGTGGCCGCCATTAGGGTGGGTGTGGTCATGATTAAGGTTGATTAGCAAGAATGCTGGCTGGTTTTATTGTTGATGTGCTGTTTACTTTTTAAACAATGCTTTATATTAAATTTTATGTTCTGTAATACTCGTATGACATGCAGTCATTCTGAATGCATTACACTGCAGTAAGTGATAGGAATTCTATTGTTTCTTTGCACAAAATCCCACAGACAGTGTGGTGACTATGGTGGTCCCCTCATTCAGCTGGTCCACCTGGTGTCAAAGATGCCATTACGTTGGCTGAAATCACTTACATTGATAACATGAATGTCACTGATGAAATGGATTGAAAACATCTTTTTGTCTACAAAGGAAGTGTTTTGCTTGCCGAAGTGCGACTAAAGCTACATATACAGCCTGTGAGCAAACATACATCTGCAAAGTAATTCTGGCCATTGTAGTAACTCTAGGAGTGAATTCACTTAAAGGGGAGGTCATTTGAGCAAGGCACAGCTCAGATAGGAGAATTTAGCCAGCTAGCTAACATCATTTGTACAAGGATCATGACAGACTCAGGGCTATTTCGTTTCAAACAGGACCCTCTGGTCACTGTCCAGAAGGTATGCCACTGTCCCAGTGGTATAGTGTTACAACAAGAGGACATTAGTCAAACACAAGAAGCTAAATTGCTAAGAAGCATGTTAGTACAAAATAAGGTCTTAAATAAAATGTGTAATAAGATGGTGGTACTCAGACTAACATTGCAGTAGCTAAACAGCACCTAATGACGTAATCTTGACTGGATGACTTTGGGGCAGACCAGCTTGGCAGGGAGACCACCATAGTCACCACAACAGAACTCTGAATCATGGCGGTGCCGAGATGGAGTCATATGAAAAAATGACAAAACTTTATAATATAATTTATCAAACTACTGTATGAAAAATGTCAGTTAAAAACATTACTGAGATGAGATTAGATGATAGCATGTATGTTAGCATGTACTGTGATGGACTGGTGACCTGTTTCCTGCCTTTTGCCCATTGAGCTCTAGGATAGGCTCCAGCATACCCCGTGACCCAGGAGGATAAGCGTCTTAAATGATGAATGAATTAATATATGTAAGTACCTTATGGCAACATAGAATGTGATTCCCACCAGTGGTCTAGTGTAGTTTGATGTAGTTAGTATTCAGTAACCGGCTGACCTGATCATGATGAACTAGACTAGCCTAGCTAGCGTATAGCAATGGCACTAAAACACTTAGTATCTATATATACTATACTGTATATACTTTATATATAAAGTAATCTATATAAACCCAGTTAGCCCCCTCTGGCCCACTGGTAGGCCACATACTTGACTTTGTTCTGGCCCAGAATACGGCTGGAACCTCGGCCCAGATCTGACCCAAGCACTGTAAAGTGAATATAACTAATGAATGTGGCCCAAATCTGGACCAACCACATTGTCGGTCCACTTCATGCTAGAATTGGCCCCCAAATATAGACACAAGGCAAAACCATATTAAGGTGTCCTGGCACATGGCCCTATTCTGGTCCACATGCTTAACGTCTGCCCGGGAGTCAACAGACACTCACGTAGTACAGCTAGAATCGACCCAAAACTCTTTGCTATCTGAGAATAACCTAGCTATAACCCAGTAGTCACTACAGATATAATCCTGAATGTTGTTCGAGTGGTTACCTCTTACTTTCCTGTTTATATTTATTTTTGGAGTGAGTTTGGAATTAAGACTAGCCCAAATAGTTATTTCTAGTGCTATGTAATTTTCTACAGAGCTTTAATATTATGTGGAGAGCTTTTCTGTGTCAGGCAGCAAGCCTAATGACAAAATTCTTGTTTTTGTAAGGTAGAAGGCTAGCAGTTATTCTGAACTTGTGATGCCCACTGAGTTTTGTTTTCAGTTTGTCAGCCAACTCGCTGAGAAGTGAGGGAATGTTTAATTTCCATGCTTGTTTAGAAATGGCTTTTGGTGTTAATTCAGTGCTTTTCTTTCTTGTGTTATTTCACAGACAGTGTTAGAAACTGCCAGCTATGTTAATCTCTTATGTATCACTGTGCATGTTTAATGGGACATGCAGGTTTGCAGGGTTATTATTGCTTATAAAAATAGAAATTTTCATTAGGGTTTATTTTTTTTTCAGTTTTAAGAGTGCAGTATAGTTATAGTTTTATCTTTCATTTAATGAAACAGAAGCATTTTAGTTAACAAGTAACTTTACTTACTGATACTTTTCATTTTCATGATTTCTTAGTTGGTATATACCACTGTATCACATAGACTACACCTCTGAACCCACACACACACACACACTTAAAGGGCCCATTTCGTTGACAAACATTTTTTTAGAAAAGTTTAATAACATACTAATTTGAATGTACAAATTGACCAAGTTACAAAAAGTTCACTCCCCATTCTGTGCAGCCTGTATATGGAAACTAAGCAGCATAAATGGCCAATTTTGTATTCTTTGATATTGTGAGGTCCCAAAAGCCAACACATTTACAGATTTTAGCCTGTTCAGCCTACAGCAGTTTAGCCCCACCCTTTCACACTGAAGTTGAGGCACAGCACATGGCAGCCAATCAGACCAAAAGTCAGTAACATATTTCAGTGTTAAAGGCGTAAAGAGAGGTGGGAAATGGTCATGTAAAAGTGAGTTATGTCTGTTTTTTGTGCATAAACCCATACAGATGTCTTGTGATAACCTCAGGATGTGGGCTCTTTAACAGGAATAATGATTAGCTGCAGTCTGTGACTCACAGGCAGTGATACAGTACCTCCCATATATGGATGTCTCCGTGTCAGGGCCTGGCTAAGTGTAGACATACATGGTAGAATCGTGCCACTCCTGACCGTGCCGCGGCACTCGCGACAGCACGCTCCAGCGTCGCTGGATTTGTTTATTATGTAATCAGAGCTCATTGTTGGTGGCACATGAGATTAACGTCAGAGTTAGTGTCCTGACGGTTGTTTATGCGTGGAGCTCGGCATTAAATTATTAATGCGCTGCAGAGACGTTTGGTAGCGCTGCTGTTTACAAAACAGCGCTAATAAGAATTAAAACGCATGTCAGGGGCAGGGGACGACAGACAGAGAGAGTGACAGAAAGGAGAGAGAGAGGAACAATAGAGGAGTCAGAGTGAGAAAGAGAGAGAAGGAGAAATTAGAACAAGGAGGAGAAGGAGGGATGAGAAACAGCAAGAGAGAGAGAGAGAGATGGAGAGATGAGAGCAATGTCAGATGAGAGCAGTTACAGTGTGAGAGAGCAGACAGGAAGTTGATGTCAGGTGATATTGTGTGTGTGTGCTTGGTGACAGTGGGAGTCATGGCCTCCTGTTTGCATTCTCGGAAATAAGCAGTGACAGCTTCACCCCTGTTCATCACACACGCACTAAGACACGGCTCACCGCGACCAACATGTCACTGTTCTGCTCCTGAGCTGGCAGCTGTGTTCACACGAGCTGCATCCTGACAGTGTTAGGCAGACATTTATATAAGAAACCACTTTTAAAGGTGCCCCATAATGCATTTATTCAGTGTTTACATAGAAGGTATGTGACTTTGGTCGGGGCGAAAAATGCCCAGATGCTGTTTTACACACCCATTTACAACCCTGTGATTTGGCCCTAGAATGAAACAAGCTGTTTTCCCTTTTTTGGTGGGCTCATGAATAGTTTGATGAGATCTGCTCTGATTTTCCGCTTTACAGCAAAGCACCAGAGAAGCAGCATGTCAAAATAGACGCAGGCAGGAAAATAAAATGAACCGCCATGTAAATAAACTAGGTCGTCATGCTATTTAGTTAGCTATGCTAGTTACTTGGAGCTTGCTAGTAGCTAGGATTACCTATCCTAGCTACTTGATTTCATCTCAAAAACAACACAAAGTAAATTGAGCTCACTATGAAACTTTCAGTTTAAGATGACCTGCTTCAACCGTCAAAAAGTGGATAAAATCACACAGCATGGCTGCTACTTATATGTTGTGGTTGGGGTTGTGATGCTAATAAATTTGAGCTGCCCCTCTCTTCAGTCTCTTCAGTGTGAAATGCTGACAGACGCCTGCTCGATATTGTCCAAAGTTTGTGCCGAGCAAACTAACAGCTTTGAATTAAGGTCGTCCAGGATCGTGTTAAACATAGGAGCTGAAGTTGGCTTCCTATTCGCCAGCTAGTTTTGCGTATTTTCTGTTCCACCTTAAATGGTGCTGCAGTCACATTCTGGTGCCTGTATAAGATGTAACATGTAAGGTGGAACAGGACATTCTAGTGTATGAACTCTCATTATTCAACTATATCCATGTAAATACAGTTTTCCATTTTTGTGGCACCTTTAAAGTGATAGACTATACTTCAGGATTCACCTGAAGTATAGTCCCTCAGCCAAGACACAACTGATCAAGTTTGCTTCTTTAATTTTGCCTTGGAGCTACAGGGCTAATATACCTAACAAGCATTGAAAACTTTTTTATTGGATTTTTCCCCAATTTTCTCCCCAATTTAGTGGTATGCAATTCCAGTCATATCCACTTCAAGTCCAATTTAGTCGTATCCAATTCCAATCCAGTTAGGACTCCCCAGTCACAATACCACCAGTGCTAGGAGGCCGAAGGCTTGCGCAGACTTCCTCTGAGACCTGTGAAGCGATACCGCATCGTTTTGAACTGCCGCTCACACAACGTCGTTGCACAGCCAAATGCGCACAGAGGAAAGATCTGTTACGTCACCCAGAGAGCGAGACCAGTTGTACTCTCTTGGATGGCTGTAGCATCACCAGGAATTGAACTTGTGATCTCCTGATAATAGGGCCAACTCCTAGACGGTTGCGTCTGCTCATTTCAGGAGACTGCTCTCTGATTGGAAAATGAATGTGAAAGCTCATTGCTTTGGAAGCTTATCACCCAGCAGAGTCAGTCAGGATGCAGGTTGCTGTCAGGATGCAGCTCATGTGAACACGGCTGCCAGCTCAGGAGCAGAACAGTGACATGTTTGTCGCGGTGAGCCGTGTCTTAGTGCATGTGTGATGAACAGGGGTGAAGCTGTCACTGCTTATTTCCGAGAATGCAACAGGAGGCCATGACTCCCACTGTCACCAAGCACGCACACAATATCACCCAGTGTCAACTTCCTGTTGGGAATTCCAAAGATTTTTCTGCAGGTTTCTCAAACTTTCTGCCAAAGTCGATCTGTGAGATGTTAACAACGTCATTCACATTGGTTTGATGTGAAATGGTTCTGATTCTGCAATTCCTTTACAGTGGTGGTTAATAGAAGCCAGGGGACGCAATGTGGACAATATTAACATAGCCACTTTATTTACTATACAAAACGACCAGTGAACCTACACATGTTTTTAGTTGTAATGGTAAAACAGCTGTAAATCCAACAAAAATTAATTTTCTTTAGGGACTATTTTGCCTCCAACACCTTTTGTGTATGTTAAAAACATGTTTAAGGCCAAAACCTTATGAAAAAACTACTGTGAAACATTGTCTCAGGCACCAGACAACATATCATAACTATTTTGTGTAATAACTTCCTCTGATGTAGCTTTTACAGGCAGTAGACGTCTGGTTCCCATAACCACCACTGTGAACAATTCTGACTTTCTCTAGTTTCTCTAGAACAGAGCATTTCACATCAAAACACTCGGAATGACTGTTTACGTCTTAACTATTTAATCATGTAGAAATATGGAAAAATTGGTGGAATTCCTCCTGACAAAAACAGCATAAATAACTTGTAGTGTTTTGCCCGACATAAAAAAATGTGATTTTTTTAAGCTTGTTCTGGATACTGCGCTTGCACAGATCTCCACAATGAGCTCTTCTCGCTTCTGGATTAAACAGCAAGCTGATTGGCTTCTTTCATTGAAGGGTGGGACTTGCCATGTAAACAGACGCCTTGTTGAGCGTTACAAGCATAACGGCCATTTACCATCCCGTTTCATTTTCCAACCAGTGAGCAGTCGCCTCCTTTTTAATGTCTCTGTCTGCACTCAGCAACTGCAGGAGGCCTTGCATAGTGGAAGGGGAGGAGCCAGGAGAGACCACTGCAGTTTAAACTTTCAGAGAGGTCTTTTTTTCAATAACAGCATTTTTGTCTAACATTATTTTCATAAGCATTTCAAAATGTTATAAAGATAAGTGGGCATGGTATGTTATAGTAGCTTGCTAGCAGATGCTGTTATTGTAGGCATGATATAATGACCATTGAGTATCTGTTCAGTGCTAAATGTTAGTGTTTTGAGACTTTACTACCCTACCAAAGCTCCAGAAAGTGATGTGCATATTATGTAGAGGATGCTTGGACAATGATGTAAACTTAGACAGTTACCATCTGGGGAATTATTACAATAAACAATTTGGCCTGTTACAAAGTGCAACATGTGGGCAGTATAGAGCCTTACATTGAGCTTACATCATTCCAGATGGTAATATAATTACCACCTGGGCCAGCTTCTAAGATTACTTAATAATTTCTAATGATAAGTATATTCTACAAGGATGACGTGTAACATCCAGTGGTTCCCAGGAAACCATAATATTGCCAAACTGGCATGTTTGCACCCCTTTTCTAGACAAACTAGTCTAGATTACTCTCTACTAGAGATTGTAGATCTCATGTACCAGAGTTTTTGGACGTTATCTTTGCATGTGGCACCCAAAATATGTATATGTGGAGTTAATTATATTATAAAGTTCTGATTGTAAAGCCTATAATTAAGTGCTGTCTTTTCTGTTGTATACGTTCTTCAACGAACCATACATCAGAATGGTTGTACAAAGGGAATGGTTAAATAAAGGTGAAGCAGTAGAGAAAGATGATCGCATGGCGTGTGAAAGAGAACAATGTACACTTTGTATTATCACGGTATTCAGTAATATCAATATCAAATCGTCCCAAGGCTAATATAGTGTGCACAGTGCCTGAATTGAGATGGTGTGTGTGTGTGTGTGTGTGTGTGTGTGTGAGGGAGCGTGGGTGATTTTCTCTGTAGAGGAACAGAAGAGTTCAGCTCCAGTCCTGTGTGATCTCGCAGTGCTGCGGCTCAGAGCTGCTCACGCTGCCGCCTCCCTTTAACTCTCTCTTAAAGCCCAAAGCTCTGCTCAGCTGCTCTGTTCACGACTTTGAATTCACTCTGTGTTTGCACTGATCTCTCTCTCTCTCTCCTTATCTCTCTCTCTCTCTCTCTCCTTCTCTCTCTCTCTCTTACTCTCTCCACTCTCTTTCTTCTTCTTTTTCTCTCATTTTCACACTTTCTTTCCTTCTCTCTTTCCTTCTTTTCTCTCATTCTCTCTCTCTGTTCCACTCTCTGTCTGACTCTCTCTTTTTCCCTTTTCTTTCTCTTTCTGACTCATTCTCTTTACCCTCGCTCTTTCTCTCTCTTCTTCTTTTTCTTGCTCATTCCTTCTCTCATTCTCACACTCTTTCCTTCTCTCTTTCCTTCTTTATTTTCTCTCATTCTCTCTCCTCTCTCTCTGTCTCTCTTTTTCTTCCTTCTTCTTTTCTCTCTCTCTCTAATCCCCTCTCTTTCTGACTGTCTCTTTCTTTCTCTCTCTATTTCTTCCCCTTTCTCTTTCTGACTCACTCTCTCTACCCTCTCTCTTTCTCTCTTTTTTCTTTTTTGTTCTCTCTCATTCTTTCTTTTTCTCTATCTTTTTCTTTCTCTCTCTCATTCTCACACTCTCTTTCCTTCTTTTTTAGTCTCTCCCCTCTTTCTCTCTTATCTTTCTTTCTTTCTCTCTCTCTCTCTCATTCTCTCTCTTTCCTCTCTCACTATGTGTCTCCCTCTCTCTCTCTCTCTCTCTTTCTCTCTCTCTCTGTCTCTCTCTCTCTCTCTCTCTAGCTTTCTCTCTCTCTTTCTCTCTCTCTCTCTCTCATTCTCTGTCTCTCTGCTCTCTCTCTGATGCAGTTATCAGACGCAGTGTGTCTGACACATGCCTCATTACAGGCAGAACTCTCACAGCAAAACATCCCACACATGCTGCTCCTGTACCTGCACACTACCTAACACAGCGGCCCACCGAACAGAGAGCACACTCTGAGAGAACACTGTACAGCACTGTGGGAAATCTAACCTCACCTTTATACACACCGAGACGTTTAACGGTAGGTCAGTTAACAGAAGTGTCCTATTAACCAGTAGTAGTCAACAGTGATATGTGAAGCATAAGTGCATCAAGAAATCTCAAATCAAATCTCACATAAAGCTGCACTTTGTAGTTCAACAGTTACAGACTGTAGTCCATCTCTTTCTCTGCATACTTTGTTAGCCACCTTTTACCCTGTTCTACAAAGGTCAGGACCTCCACAGAGTAGGTGTTATTTGGCTGGTGGATCATTCTCAGCACTGCAGTAACAGTGTTTTGGTGGTGTTGTGTTAGTGTGTGTAGCGCTGGTATGAGTGGATCAGACACAGCTGGAGTTTATAAACATTATGTTCACTTACTGTCCACTCTACTAGACACTCCTACCTTGTTGGTCCACCTTGTAGATGTAAAGTCAGAGACGGTAGCTCATCTGTTGCTCCACAGTTTGTGTTGGTCATCCTTTTGACCTTCATCGGTGGTCACAGGACGCTGTTGGCTGGATATTTTTGGTTGCTGGACATTTCTCAGTCCAGCAGTGACACTGATGTATTTAAAAACTCCAGCAGCACTGCTGTGTCTGATCCACTCGTACCAGCACAACACACACAAACGCACCTACCACCACCTCGTCAATGTCACTGCAGTGCTGAGAATGATCCACCATCTAAATAATACCTGCTCTGTGGTGGTCCTGTGGGGGTCCTGGCCATTGAAGAACAGGGTGAAAGGGGGCTAACAAAGTATGCAGAGAAACGGATTAGTTACCAAATGATTCATAGTGGTTATAGAAAAATGTCAAAGCAGTAATAGATGTAAAAATATCATAGTAGTTAGTGAATATAGTGAACTCATAATGGCTAATTAATCGTTCGTAGTCATTGAAAAGTTCATAGCGGTTACTGAATAATTCATTATAGTTACTAAATAAGTCATAGTGATTACTCTATAATTCATAGTAGTTATCAAAAAATCTATACTGGTTACAGAAAAATCCATAGTAGTTACTGAATAATTTATCATGGTTAATGAATAGTTCATAGTAGTTACGCTAGTAGGTACTAAATAATTCATAGCACTTACAGAATAGCTCATATTATACCACAGTTAGTTCCGACAGGTTGCTTGTATGGCCTTCGACCTGCGACTGCAGCAGACTAATGGTAGAACTTATGGCTTGTTCAAGCCCACAACCGCCCCCGACACACCACTGGTAGTAGCCATTAGCTGTTTCAGCGTGACTGCTGCTGGAGCGTGTGCCGTTGCTGTTTCATATCTGCCGAGAGCAGATGGAAGAGCCTTCAGTGCTGACACAGTCGCCTTTAAAGCTGCGCCAAATCTTTGCCATAGAAGTTCCTGTACAACACACAGCTGTCATGTTAATGATTTGCACTGCAGTATTTGATAGGAGAAAAAAAACTATCAACAGTAAACACCCAAAGCACAGATACAATAAGGCCACGGGCTAATCCAGTTTCTGCACAGAGTGCACACACACACGGAAGTAGAGAGATGAGAGTGTGTGTTCCCTCAGCATTCACTCTGATAATTTTCTGCTGTCTCAATCATCTGATATTTTTGGGAAGAGCGCAGCATGAGGCCTGTTTTTAAAGCTGGGAATCGGACAGATATTTAGAGACAAAAGCTTGAGGTGGGCTGCCCGCTTAGCGGGTGGCTCAAATCACTGGTGCATGAATCAATAAATGAGCAGCATCGCTGACAGATTAGCTGGACATTTATTGTTATGTTGTAATATTTTGAAGCATTCTGTTCTGTCTGTTTTATCTAGGGCTATTCCTGAGTGAGGGTTTTCTTTGTCTGCTCAATTTTTTTTTACTAAACGTGCACCAAAATTGGCTTAAAATCATTTTTTTAAAAAAAGACCGCTGCTTAAATGTTATGATATGTTTTTTGCTTTCATTGTTGTATTTGGTCTTGTTATGTTATGAGGTTTTTTTAAAAGTTTTCCCTTGTAGCATCTTGAGTTTACATTTAAATTAAAGCTATATTGTAAATAAAGAGCATTATTATTATTATTATTATTATTATTTTTATTATTGTTGTTGTTGTTGTTGTTATACACATCAAATAAATAAATAAATGAATAAATAAATAGATAAATTAATGAAAACATTGCTATTTAACTTAAAATTCACACTCTAAATGAAAGCTTTTATTTCACTTTATGCAGCAGTTAGTTACAACAGCATGATATGATATAATTTGGTGAAAAATATTCTACCTGTGTTGTTATTTGTGATATTGGCACTTTTTTTTTTATATTAACTACATAATTCCACTAAGCACCAATTGCTAAGAAATGACTTGCTTTACATTGCAGCTAACCTTTACAAATTTCCTACTTTTAAATATAAAACCATAAAATGGACACATTACTACAGAGCTCTGCTGATGACATTCCATATAAATAAAAAATGTGTAGACACGCCTTAATAATGTGTGGAAACGAGATCCTGATGCGTGGCAATGACTTAGTAAGGCGTGGAATGAGATCAGTTCAACAAGTCCTTGTTGCGCATTATTTTTACTTATACATATATATAATACATATATATATACATATATTATACTTACGAGCTTACTTCCTTTTGCAGGTGTATCTACATTTCTAACTATAATTCACCTGCAAAAATAATACAAACAAGTAATAAATAAATAAATTAGAAATTAAAAAAGAAATTTGCAGAGAACACTATGTCTGATTAGTTGATTAGGAGCTTGTGACTAGTGACCACGGCACAGTTGAAGAAAGGAGTAACAAGCAGCAAAAATCTGCAGAAATGTTCTCAGCTGAAGGGCCTTCATACACATTAACCTCATTCATTTCTGCTTCTTAATAGCCTCTTGTGATTTTTAATGAAAAAAAAATGTTAATTGACCTTCCAGGATTCCCAGTTTAAATGAAAGCTCATTATTTTCACTGGCTCAGAGTGCACATGTGGCAATGTGGTCATAAATTTGAGGTCAGGTATTTTGTGACTGGCAAAAAGTGTTATACAGACACTAAACCATCTCTTAACTACCCACTGAGTGGTAGATCTTCAGAGGCAGTGGACAGAGATTAGATCTTTCCTTTTTTTTTCATTGATAGTGCTGCCAAAACGTGTAGGTAAAACATGCTAAGCTGCTGATTAATGCTGTGTGCATAATGTGACATCATGACTGATGTTTTATTTTTAGCCTACTTTCTAAAAATGGCCATTTTGGAGTATGTTTAATATTTTTTATGATCTTTTGTGAATGACCTTCATGATGATCTGAACTTCCAACCACTTGTTCAGTGAAATCAATCATATGTATACCCTCTGAACTTTTATGGAGTTTTGGAGTTGTGAATGTGAGGTATTAGTGCTCTAACTCGCACACCATATCCTCAATACGTCATTTGGTTTGGTTACTAGTCATGTAACAGACATCATGACGTTCAAATTGCAGTGCAACTGTAACATTGTGCATTGTGGATTAATATGCCATCATCAGTGTTTCCTGTGTCACTGGCTGCCACATTGCTCCAAAGCATAATAGACCCACCCTCATGCTTAACAGTCAGCAAGGTGTTCTTTTCATCAAATGCTGCTCCTTTTGTCCTCCAGACATACCTTAGGTGATTTTTTTTCTAGATATTGTTTTGTACACTTTAGACGGTGACTTTTGTGATAAGGTCACAGGTAAGGTACCTTCTGATGACTGTCCCATGCAGATTGTGTCTGTGCAAGCAACACTGCGCAGTAAAACGTGGGGCACCCCCACTTCTGGGGTGCATGCAGGTCCTATGGGAGTCATAGGAAGGTTTTGCCTTGTCTTTGTGGCCAGCATACAAGCAACTCTATGAGAAACTTTTCTTGTTCTTCTAGATCTTGCCTTGACTTCTGCAGTTGCCCTTAACTGCCATTTCTTAATGAAGCTGGAAATGCTTTGATCTCTAGCCCCTTATAGGCATTAGTTAACTTACTTTTCACATTCTCAGCTGCTTAGAGGAGCCCATGGTTGTTAAGTGGTACCCCAAGGTTTGACAGAGGATTTATCAAATTGTGGAATTCTCATCAGCTGACAAATCCTAATGACAATTCTCGACCTTCCTAGCCAGTTATAATAAGTCAAGGCCTGATAAGCTACTGAAGTTGTGAGAATTTAGGGTGTGCAAACATTTGCACATGCCACTATTTTATAAGATCATCAAATATAAAGTAACTGTGCATTAACATCTGCAAAAAATGCTATTTTTTACATAGTTGTGTTTCTTTTTAACTCAAATTTGCATAACTGCTTTATGTTAACACAGTGAATGTTTCAAAGGAAGACAAAGAGTCTTCATAGTGTATTTGTTTATTATGAATGCACTGTTGTGCAACAAGCGACTCGTTGGATGTTTATATACAGAAATTGAGAGACAGCCGCCGGAGGAATGTGGGCTGGTATAGAACATGGGCTGGGCCCCATCTGACGCAGGCTTATACTATACGCAGTAGTGTTTTAACATATGTTGTGCCCCCCGGCTACAAGTAGCGTACTGATTTCCACAGTGTATTTCACACTTACTGCTACAGATAATTATATCAGGGATAGCTGAGTGAAAACTCTTTGTAGGTGTTAATCTGTGATGGCGACGCACCGTTTTGTGTTTTTTTGTTTTAGAACAGAGTGCAGAGAGCTTAACCTGCGCACGTTGCCAGAGAGCTTTTATTTGATCATCTTACTCATGCGAGACGAGACGCCGTCGCTTCTCCATTCAGCACGCGAGTCACTCTTTAATTACTGTTGATCTATATTCGGGAGTACAACCGAGCGACGTCAGACTAAATTTATACATCAGTTATGCAGATCACAGGAGCTTTGTGAGCTTATTTACATCTCAGGTCTGTATAACATATCAAATGTGTCTGAATGTCTCTGGAGATCAGCACTGTCCTGTCTGTTTGATCCCAGATACCGGGACGCGCTGATCCGAGATCAGCGCTCATGATCTGTTATCAAAAGCCAGCAAAAATTTGGGAGCATCTAGCTTTTTTAAGCCTCAGATTATTTTAAGGATCATGTGTAGTTTGGTGCTGTCAAGTAAAAACTTCCTAACTCCTTTTTTTTGCCAATTAAAAATGAAAGCTGCTCTTTATATTATGAACGGACCAACAGAAATGGTCCTCGTATGTTTGGAGTAAAATCATTTTAGAATAATATGCAGTAAACATCAAGAACATTTATTATTTTCCTGTAAATGAACCATTTAAGAGATACAAAGTTTTACTTTACAGCTGAGATGAAATATTTGTGACAGTGACTGTTTATTTATTTAGTAATTCATGTAAATTCTCTACACACACCCATGTCATTGTTATGTTGTATTATGAATAATAATAATAATAATAATAAATATTGCCTTATGTGCTTTATTTTATTTTTTCTCTCACTGTTTTGCTTTATTCTAGAGAAACCTACTGAGTGGTGGTGATAGGAACCAGATGTCTGAAGAGTTTAATGGCTCTAAAAGTTACCTCACCTCACATGAAAACATATATTTTTTAAAAACATTCATGGCTTGTGGGTACATGCAGGGTGTTGTAAGGAAAATTAGAGCCTAAAGAAAACCTGTTTTTGTTTTCAGATTTACCATAATTTTATCATTATCAGGATTACATATAAAAACTCCGCACACGTGTCTAGGTTCTCTGGTCATTTTGGGTAGTACATAAAATGGCTATATTTGCATTGTACACATTGCAACCCCTGGTTCCTATCACCACCACTGTAGTCAGTAAGTTTCTGTACAGTAAACCATTTAACATCAAACCACTCTGAATAACTTTTACATCTTAATGAATAACATAATTTGATTGCTGGATGGATAATGAAACAAATAAAGAAAGAAAGAATTCCTTTTTATTGGCCTTTTTTGTCTCCCCTTAATTTGAGATGTGTCTTTTTGATTTGTGAAAAACACAAATGTAAAAATAAAAAATAAATAAAATATAGACTAAAGTTTCCTTTAGTCTTCAATTTGTTATTAAGGTTGCATGTTAAGTTATTGCAGACAAAGAGAACACACTCATTTGTATTAAAAAAGCTAGATGTCCTTAACCTCTTGACGGGCAGCGTAAGAACGAGCGACGAGCGCAAATCTTTTACAGAAATATCTTCCACAGCAGAACAGAACACAGTTGACAAGGATAAAAAAACTGTCAAATTTGGCGGAAAGACAGGCCAACGCTGTCTAATTATTCTGCTAATGTAATTCATAAGCATTTGGAAATGGGGGGTGAGGGTGGTGGGGAGTTGACATGCATGGCAACATCAGCCTGAGCGGCCCTAATTGTCCTTTTACCAAATTTGCATATCATTAGATTAAATTTACCGGTGACTGTCATACCTTGGTGTGGTAAAACAGTGATTTGACGGTAAAGAGCGTAGCCCCTCGGATGGCTAATGCGCACATGCAGATGGAGACGCTAATGATATTTCATGGAGCGTCCAGTAAATTCAGAAAGGAAGAGTGCGATAATTATATCCATTTGACGAGTGATTAGTTTTGAGGGGGGTGAGAGGCTAACCAATGAATTATACCTCCGCCGCTTCTTTTCACAGCTATTTGCACCACTTTGGCCCACCGGCTCATGTAGCAGCCACATTGACGCAGACCACAATGCGACCGTAGGCCGACCGTGGCACTAAAACACAAACCTCTCTCTCTCTCTCTCTCTCTCGCGCTTTTACCGCCCATTAGTCTTGCATGTGCTGGCCCGAAAGCTACCTGACCGCAAACTGACCAACTACCACTTAACGGTCAAGCACCAGCCACATTCACCTACTTCCCCATTAAGCGCTAATGCAGGCTAACCCACACACACTCTATTTCTCTCTCTCACTCCAAACTCAACGTCACTCAGCAGTGAGGTTTTCACTCCAGACTTCTGATTCCCCAAACCAGATGTTCTCCCAACCAGGCTTTTGTTCCGTTCTGGACTAATGCAGACTAAGTCGTGTGGTAACTGCTAGTGGGAAACTCGATTTTTCAAAGAGCACAGACTTTCTGAGTCGGAGGCGTGTCAACAAAAAGCAATAGCAGCCACTGGTATTTGTATTGTAAATGGGGTTTTCAACAGCCACACGAGCTCTGCAGGCTAAAATCTTTTTGAAATGTCTTACTTTCATCTGCACACAAAAAAATAAAATAAAACTGATATGAATATATCACTCCTATTCAATGAAAAACATGTCTTTCCCAAATAGTAACCTGACAGGAGAAGGCAAAAAACAAAATTAGGAGCATTTCTATTGATGCATTCACCATGACATTTTCACACAATTTAAAGTACAGCTGCTGTGTACAAATGATTTAGTGACATTATAATAGACAAAAATGAGATGTAATGATGTGCTGTGCAATTCTTTTAACTGGATAAAAGCAATACTCTTTTAATTTGCATTCTCCTCTTTATTTTGTTGCAGACAAATAAACATACTCCCTGTGTATGTACAAAAATAAAAGTACACAAAAAAGCATTTCCAGCGCGTCTGTCTTGTTACTACTAAAACAAAAAATCCCATCCTAGAATCAAAAACGGCCTCAGATGAACCGGCCTCACCCAAAATAGCATCATATGAAACAGCCTTACCCAAAACAGCATCAGATGCAACAGACTTACCCAAAACAGCATCATATGAAACAGCCTTACCCAAAACAGCATCAGATGCAACAGACTTACCCAAAACAGCATCATATGAAACAGCCTTACCCAAAACAGCATCAGATGCAACAGCCTTACCCAAAACAGCATCATATGAAACAGCCTTACCCAAAACAGCATCAGATGCAACAGCCTTACCCAAAACAGCATCATATGAAACAGCCTTACCCAAACAGCCTTACCCAAAACAGCGTCATATGAAACAGCCTTACCCAAAACAGCATCAGATGAAACAGCCTTACCCAAAACAGCATCAGACGAAATAGCCTTACCCAAAACAGCATCATATGAAACAGCCTTACCCAAAACAGCATCATATGAAACAGCCTTACCCAAAACAGCATCAGACGAAACAGCCTTACCCAAAACAGCATCAGATGCAACAGACTTACCCAAAACAGCATCAGACAAAACAGCCTTACCCAAAACAGCATCAGACAAAACAGCCTTACCCAAAACAGCATCAGACGAAACAGCCTTACCCAAAACAGCATCATATGAAACAGCACTACCCAAAACAGCATCAGACGAAATAGCCTTACCCGAAACAGCATCAAACGCAGCAGACTTACCCAAAACGGCATCAGACGAAACTCAAAATGGCATCAGATTAAACAGCACTACCCAAATCAGTATCATATGAAACAGCCTTACCCAAAACAGCATCATACGAAACAGCCATAATATGTTGTCTTGATTGAAAAAGACAATTTACTATGACTTTTACTGAACTGCTATTATTATTTTCTTTTATTTGATGAAGCCTCAGCTCACACACTATCACTGTTTACTCCAATGTCCATTTCAATGTCAGAGGGTGTTACAAAATTACCATAAGACAAGGCGTGCAGACAACATTCTGTAGGTTATGACACATAATCATATTAAAGTATCCTGCAACATTACGTGGCTGGCACTTTGAATTGTATCAGTTGCTAGTACTTTAATTTTTCCAGGTTGTATTATCATTTGTTTATGAGAAGTCAAAAGAAAGTTCAGTCAATGATTTCACAGAGACATGTCTAGACAGAAACTCTTGATCATCTGGCTAAGGAGTGCTGAGAACTCAAACTGAAGTGAGGTGGGTGGCTGAGGTGGATTTACTGCTCTGTCTTAGCAAAACTGCTCTAAAACAAACACACTGTGATATTTTTCACATTTACTGTTTAAAAACATGTTTTTAAATGAAGAATCAATGCACCTGCCTTTTTATATCTGCATATTTATTTCTTGTGTGTTAGCCCAGCCTGGGGTCTGCATGATCTATCCCCCCATGTTGCACTGAATAGACCTGCTGAAATTACCGTGTACTGTTACTTTACCTGAAAAGGGCTCTGAGCAGAGTGGCCTTGTCGCTCTTTGTTATTTTTGCCCGCTAATGAATATTTTCCTCGATCAAACAGGGGAGCGATGGGTTCAGATCTATTCTGAAGGAGACGCCGCATGTGGAAAATGGATGTACAGGCTAGCGCTGCTGGACTAGACGAGCGTACGCACTAAGCAAATAGATAATAATGATCGCGGTGATTATAATAATGATCCAATATAACTAGATAATTAGGTTATTTGCCTCAGATCAAGGCTGTGGCTAAATGAATAGTTGGAATGGGGAGTTATATTAGATGGGAGATGAGAGTGATGTTTGGTTCGCAACTCTCTCTCTCGCTCTCTCCCTTTTTCTCACTCTCGCTCTTTCTCTATCTCTCTCTCTGTCTCCCTTTCTCTCTCCCACTCTCAATTTAATTCAATATTTGCCTTCTTGACATGACAAATTTTCATTATATTGCCACAGCAAAAAGCAAAATATACATATATAACAATAAAGAAAATGTTAACCATCAAATTATATTGATATAAGTGGCTAGTAGTATGGGCAAAAATGTATTTCAAGCTGTATTGAACATTTTGGGAGGTATCAGTGTATAAATTAGTACACATATGTACTAATATGTACTGCTGTCAGAACAAAACCTCATATCTCCATTTTTGCTGTTTTTCAGTTTTTGACATAATTTGAAAATGTCTGCTCTTTATATTGTGTGTAAATTTCATGATGATTGGACCAAAATGACTAGGAAAAATGTCTGGTTCCATTGACTTACATTAAAAGTAGAGTGTGTTTTTTTCCTTCTGCTGTGAAGTTACCGTTTTGGAGGTACGAAGTTTTGTTCCGACAGCAGTGATATATTTATGCTCAAGTAAACCTACTCGCGAAATTTACCAGTGGCTCATTGTTCTGGAATGTCCCTTCATTTTTTGCAAAGAACCAAAGTAAATCTGAAATATTTTGATGTGCAAAATAGTAAACAATCTGAACAGCGTATAGATAAACCTGTGTCAGTATTGCGATGGACCTGTCAGAAGCAATAAGCTAAATGTTGAAATTAGCTTATTATTTGGCAGCAGTTTCTTTGAATTTCCCATTCCACCTTAAATGGGGCAGCAGTTACATTCTAACACCAGTACAGGATTCTGGATGTAACAGCTGCACCATTTAAGGTGGAATAGAAAATAAGAAGTCAAACTCAGCATTATTTGTCTCATATCCTCAAACCTCTGACTGTCAGACACTGACAGAGACCTCGTCCAAGTCATGTGGCTTCTTATGGGGCTTAAGAGGAAGTGTGGAAACCGGTCTGATGTCCATGTTTGTTTAAGGCTGACCCCAGAAGGCCGGTCATTCCTTCATGTCTGCTGCCTTGAAAACAGTGTGGACTACTTCAGATGGAAAGGACTAGACAGCTGAAGGTGATCGAGGTTCTGCTGCTTTTCATTTATATTTACAGCGTCACTGAAACATCCGTGACTCAGGCACTTAGCTAAACATGCTGTTAGCATGGTTTGCACTGTTTGTATGTTGTGTTATCTGTGTGTGTTTGTGGAAAAGGAAACGGTGAGGCGTGTCGAAACTCTATCAAATCGAAACCCCCCTGAATTGTATCAAATCAAATAATGGTTTATGTGAATCATTACAACTCTAATGCTTACTGTCCTGTAATGTGTTCTGAAATTGTGTATAATTCTTAATAGCTTGACAATTTGTTTGTTCATATTTTGTCACATTGGGCAGTTTAGCAGTAGGGTCTCCCAACAACCTGCAGAAACTCATAATCTAAACTAATTAGGGATACACAGTGCTACCTGAATTGTACTGGAATTGGCAGATATTTGCTTTAAAAATAAGTGAGTATCTGACAGATCTTTAGATGTTTTACATTTTTCCAGGTGAATTTCTGCATTTATGTAATAATTTTATGTATTATTGGTATTGGCAGATATGTGCATGAAAAAATATTGGATATCCATGTTGACCCTACAAATAATACAGTTATTATAAAAAATAATATAAATATAAATTTTGTGCATCTGGCATTCTTAGTGGTTTTTTTTTGTCTAATTAGCTCTTTGTCTTATTTCCATTTCTTCTCTTCATAGGAAGTATATTTTGTATTTGTACAAAGTCAGTGCTTTATCACCAGGATTTTTGCTGATACTGATAAAAACACGGCTCGAATTCCTTGATGTTATTGGCCTACCAGTGTAAACTAAAGGCTGGTTTTCTAGACTAGGATTAAGTTTAGTCTCAGGTGCCTATAGTAAGCCACCGTTGAAAATTCTTTTCTAAGCTTTTCTAAGCTTAGGCTTAATCTGAATGTGGGGAACCTGCCATATACAGTGCTGTGCAAAAGTTATAGGAACCTGAGAAACTAAAGTTTAAAAACTATTTATCTGAACAGTAAACATTTATTTTCTCAGAAAAACACTTATATTACCATACATATAAATAATATCAATACAGAGAGTAGTGATTTTATGTATGTCGATAAGTTCATCTAACCATTTCCAAATCTTTTCTTATGGCAGGCCAGAATTATTTGTAGTTATTATCTAATACCTGGTTTGGCTAATCAATACTTCATTAAGTTAAATCAGGTGTGCTGCTGATTTAATTTAACAAATATGTGTTATGGCTGGAGTCGTGGAACCAAACTTTTATTGTTCAAACTAGCTCACGACATGAACTACTTTTTTGAAAAGGAGAAATTCTTATTACTTTATTGTACTTTTTACAAACAAAAAAAAATATTTTTTTTGTCTTTTATAATTAAATAATATAATAATGTGCAAAAGATCTTCTGAAATCAAGGGAATTAATAGGGTGTTTGCCCCCTTTGCTACAGTAAAGGCCTCTACTCATCTGAGAACGCTTTACACTAGAAACTGCTGTGAGTATTTGATTGCATTTGGCCACAAGAGCAGTAGTTTTGGATCACAAATAACACTCCAAATCACCCCAAAGGTATTTTTGCAGAGAATGCAATTCGACTACTCCACAGCCCAATGCTGGGGGGCTTTAAAGCCCTCTAGCCAACACTTAGCATTGGGCATGGTGACTTTAGATACGTATGTGGCTTCTCCAGTGTGACTCATTTTATTGGCAGTGCTTTCTGTGAATATTATAGCAGTATGTGTTCAACTGAAGGCCTGTGTCAGCAAAGGGGCCTTAAAACAGCAGAAGACGCTCATTAAGGGTGTGTGGACACACAGAATGTCACTCGGTCCCCTCACTTACTGTAATGTAGTGCAGTCAGTGCTCTTCTACACTCTGTTCTCTATCAGTCCCCTGCTCCGGTAAAGAATGAGAAGAACCATCCTTCTATCTCCTCAGTGCTGAGTGAAATATTACATTCCTCTCCATTCGTAAAGGAACAGCGATAATAATGGTGGATAGAGTCAGAGTGAAAGGTCAGTCCCGTGGCGAGCTTATCCAGAGAGCCGAAAAAACTTCAGCCACCCTGATCTCCCCACCAACATCTCTGCTCCGCAGAGACCCCCCCTTTCTCTTTCCCTGTCTCTCTCTATCTCTCGTTCCCCCTCCTTCTCTTTCTTTTTATCTGCGTGGACCACAGGAGAGCCATTGTGCCGTGTACAGAGAGGCAGGATCAAAAGAGACGGGTTGAAAGACATTTTTTTCTTATTAGCGACTACAAAAGGGGCAGAAAAACAGACCGCATGCGGCCCCCACAGGAGGAGGGCTGTTTTCGGCCATTAGCGTCACACAGAGACGCGCACGTATGCAGAAAGGTGCCTGCGAACGTCTCCATCTGTTTATGCGCACCTCTTTCACTCCATCTTCCTCTCCAGATCTCGGCATGGATACATCTGGCCCTTTCCCCTCGCTGCGTGCGTTTAGAGGCATTTAACCCTTACAAGTCAAGAGTTATTGCTGAAACAATACAGCACATTATGCTGTATTGTTCAAGATGGAGCTTGTAAATGCACAGTGCATTCAATACTGAGCATACTTTCTGCAGTAACTGTGTTAATGGTAGTCTAGAGGTAGGAAGGTTGTGGGTTCAGATGCCAGAACTGACTAGGTATACCTGATTGAGCCATCAGGCAAGGCCCTTAACACACTGTTTAACACCTAAAGAGCCTGAGAACCTAAATCTGTGTTTTCGTTCTAATTATGTTAAACTTATTTTTACAGGCAAACAGGAAACATACTGTACTATACTAAGTATACCCTTTGAATAATGTTCCACTGACCAATAAAAGACTGATACATTTCATCATATTTCTCTCCTCCTGATGTGAACTAGGTGGTCGTAATCATGGGTGATGCTTCCGTAAGCATTCCCCTGACCAATCACAAGGCTGACATCTCTTGCCCTGCCCGCACAATGGAGTTTCAGAGTCAGAGAAACTTAGCGAGTTGACGCAAACCCAGCATAACCATAAGCTGCCTGTCGCCTGTTTATTTGTTTATCCAAACGCAAACATTGTTCGTTTGTCCTTTATTCACGCATTTCGTCTGCATGTCTGTTCATCCGTTGATTCGCGTGTTGCTTCATCCATGCGTTTGTTCGTCCATCCTTCTGTCTGCACATTATTATTTTTTTTCCTTTTCGTTCAGGCTTTGCTGGATGTTCAATGTAACACTCAAGTTTAGTATCATACAGACATTTTTGATATTTTACTCTGGGACTTACAGTGGTGCTGGATAGTTTGTGAACCCTTTAGAATTTTCTGTATTTCTGCATAAATTTGATCTAAAACTTCGTCAGATTTTCACACAAGTCCTAATAGTAGATAAAGACAACCAAATTAAATAAATGAGACAGAAATATTAGACTTGATCATTTATTTATTCAGGAAAATTTTACATATTACATATTTTTTACATATATTACATATTTGTGAGTGGCAAAAGTATGTGAACCTTTGCTTTTAGTATCTGGTGTGACCCCTTTGTGCAGCAATAACTGCAACTAAACATTTACAGTAACTGTTGATTAGTCCTGCACATCGGCTTGGTGGAATTTTAGCCTATTCCTCTGTACAAAACAGCTTCAACTCTGCTATGTTGGTGGGTTTCCTCCCATGAACTGCTTGCTTTAGGTCTTTCTACAACATTTCTACAGCTGCATGACCCACATTCTCTTGAGTTTCAGCTCATGGACAGATGTCCTGACATTTTCCTTTAGAATTTGCTGGTGTAATTCAGAATTCATTCTTCCATCAATGAAGGCAAGCGGTCCTGGCCCAGATGCAGCAAAACAGGCCCAAACCATCATACTACCACCATGTTTCACAGGTGGGATAAGGTTTTTATGCTGGAATGCAGTGTTTTCCTTTCTCCAAACATAACGCTTCACATTTAAACCAAAAAGACATCTGTCCACAAAACATAGTTCCAATAGCCTTCTGGCTTGTACATTTGATCTTTAGCAAACTGCAGACGGGCTGTTCTTTTTGGAGAGCAGCGGCTTTCTCCTTGCAACCCTGCCATGCACACCATTGTTGTTCAGTGTTCTCCTGATGGTGGACTCATGATCATTAACATTAGCCACTATGAGACAGGCCTTTAGTTGCTTAGAAGTTACCCCGGGTTTCTTTGTGACCTCACGTACTATTACAGGCCTTGCTCTTCGTGTGATCTTTGTTGGTCGAGCACTCCTGCAGAGCATAACAATGGTCTTGAATTTCCTCCATTTGTGCACAGTCTGTCTGACTGTGGATTGGTGGAGTCTAAAGTCTTAAGAGATGGTTTTGTAACCTTTTCCAGCACCACTTTCAAGCACCACTGCAAATGTTCAGAAGCCGATAGCTCCTGCTGTACGTACATTTTTCCTCCAAATGTTGCAAGTTCCTCTAAATAATGAGGTCATTGTAACACTGCTACAGGTTGAATTGACATAATGGTACTGGCAAGTCCCATGCAAACCAATAAGCTTTGTCAACATGGTACTTAAGTTGCTTTGGCAGTAGTAGCCTAGAGTCTGAGTAGCTTGTGTAATTTAATAGTGTTTAATAATTTAATAGTAAATTTATTTTCATGCAGCTACATGCCAGTGCACAGGAGTGTTAGCTTGCTTGTAACTTGTATGTAGCAGTATTCCTTTTCTGACAGCTGAATGACCTTATAATGCCCCCCCACGTGATCTTTGGGGAATGTATGCAGCACAATATGTGTCTCATTTTGTGCTTCAGGATGCAGAGATTTTTGAAAATGGTGGTAAAATATGCTTAGATCCCAAATTCTTATATAGGCAAGACCCCGCCTACTGAATGACACTTCAGAGTTCTATTCAACAGACAAATAAAATACTGATTTAAATTCTGTTTATATTGCATGAGTTGTAAATAATTAAATAAACAAGTCCACGATGAGGGAAGACCATCCCTGCTCTGAAAAGATCACTTTCTTTTTACCTCAAAAGTTGAATACAGAGTGAAAAAGACACTTCCTGTAGGCTTATATGAGCTCGTGGCTTGTGTTAGCGCACGGCTAGCACTTCAGCCCTTGGGCAGCATGTTGGACCAGTTCTTGCGCTGTAGCTCAGGGATGACATGTTAGCTCAGTGTTTGAGCTTTAGGCCAGGGCTAACATATTTGCCTGGGGCTATTGTGTGTGCGGCGATCTAACTTACTGGTTCATAGCTAGTGTGTAAACTCATGGCTTATGTGTTAGCTTGGTGCCTGTACTTTGTCCTAGGGCTAACTTATTCACTTGGGGCTGGCATATTAGCATGGGACTACTGTATTAGGGCTAACATATTTGCCTGGGGCTGGTGTGTTAGCGGCAGTCTAACTTAGTAGTTCATGGCTAGAGTGTAAGCTTGGAGCTTGTACTTCGTCCTGAGGCTTACTTATTCACCTTGGGCTAGCATCTTAGCATGGGGCTACTGCATTAGCTCATGGTGAACTTGTTAGCTTGTGGCCTCTATATTAGCTCAAGGCAGGCATATCAACATGCGGCTAGTGGGATAGTTCATGGATAGTGGGTTGGCTCAGTGCTTGCACTTTAGTTTGGGGCTGACATTCACTTATGTTTAGCATGTTAGCGCAAGGCTAGCTAAGTTATTTCGGGGCTGCAATGATTCTCCACTTATCTGCACACACGTTGCCCTTCTCTGTGGAACTAGAAGAAAAAAACATTGAACTATCAAGTGCTGTTGTTGTTAAAATGAGATGATATTTCCTGTTTTTTTCTCTTCACACCAGGTTTGATTTTGTCACATTATTCACCTTATGTGCTGAAGAAACTACCGTCTTGTTCATTTTGTTTTTGTACTTCTGGTGTAGCGACTGTGTTGATTTTGACCGTAGACTCATGTGCGGCTGCTCTAGAGCATCCTATTCTATTGGCAGTGCTTTTCTTCGAAGACTGTAGCTGTATGAAAGGATTCTGTTGGACACAGAGTGTGTGTCTTTGTCTGTATGTGAATTATAAAAGCAACATTTAATACAATACTAGAAAAGAGCAATTCCTGAAGTAAATGCAGAGTGATGTGTGCAGCTTGTGTCTAAGTTACCTCTGGTAGTTGCTATGGTGTGACTAACGGATCACTGTGGTATCAACAAAAAAGACTGCTGTTTAACTGTAATACGTCATTAGTTTTTGAACCTGAGGCTCAAAAACAGTCTCACTTTTATATTAATGTGACAAATTATTGTCACTTTATGCGCCAAACAATGATTTTATGTTAATAGTATCACTGTTTTAATGTGTGCTGATTCAGTTCTTTGTATGTAGCTACTGAACAGCGTGTCTGTCTAAAATAACTCACTCCTTCTCTTCTCTCTCTCTCTCTCTCTCTCACTCTCTCTAGCTTATTTTCACCCCAGCTTCTGCCAATGCATCCTTGCCTTATTAGTCACGTTAGTCATTTTCACTCTCACTCTTTTTTTTATGTCTTTCTCTACCTGCTTCTCTTTTCTCTCTTCTCTCTGCTCTTGAGCCTCTCTCACCCCCACGCAATGCATCCCTCTATTCCTGCCATTTTCACTCCCCTAATCTCTTTCTTCTCCTCTCTCTGTCTGTCTCTCTCTCTCTCTCTCTGTGGTTTGGATGGTGCCACTGGAGAGCAGAGTAAATATCAGAGAAGGTCAGGGGGAGGAGAGAGGAGGAGAGGAAGAAGAGGTGGATGAAGAGTGTGGGGGATGGAAAAGGAGGCCTGATGGAGGACAGCAGCAGCCCTGCTGATGGAGGGATGAATGAGAGAAAGAGGGATGGAGGGAAATGAGAAACTGAAGGAAGAGAGAGAGAGAGAGAGGGAGAGAGAGAGAGAGAGAGAGAGAGAGAGAGAGAGGGAGCTTTACTTTGTCTTGTTCACTGATTTTGAGGGAGGCCCAGCTGTGTCCAGCTGTGCATATATGCACACTTGCATGAGAGCCAAAATGGCCCATATACAGTGGTGCTTGAAAGTCTGTGAACCCTTTTTGAGTTTGTGCATAAATTTGACCTAAAATCAGATTTTCACAAGTCCTAATAGTAGATAAAAACAACCGAATTAAACTAATGAGACAAAAATATTAGACTTGGTCTTTATTGAGGAAAATCTTCCAATATAACAGATCTGTGAGTGGCAAAAGTATGTGAAACTTTGCTTTCAGTATCTGGTGTGACCTCTTTGTGCAGCAATAACTGCAGCTAAACATTTCTGGTAGCTGTTGATTAGTCCTGCACATCGGCTTGGTGGAATTTTACCCCATTCCTCCAAACAAAACAGCTTAAACTCTGTTATGTTGGTGGGTTGCTGGTATAATTCAGAGTTCATTCTTCCGTCAATGATGGCAAGACGTCCTGGCCCAGATGCAGCAAAACAGGCCCTGATACTACCACCACCATGTTTCACAGATGGGATAAGGTTTTTTGGTCTCATTTATCCACAAAGCATTGTTAAAGCAGCCTTCTGGCTTGTCTATGTGATCTTTAGCAAACTACAGATAGGCAGAAATGTTCTTTTTGGAGAGCAGTGGCTTTCTCCCTGCAGCTGTGCCATGCACATAATTGTTGTTCAGCATTCTCCTGATGGTGGACTCATGATCATTAACATTAGCCAATGTGAGACAGGCCTTTAGTTGCTTAGAAGTTACCCCGGGTTTCTTTGTGACCTCGTAAACTATTACACGCCTTGCTATTTGTGTGATCTTTGTTGGTCGAGCACTCCTGGGGAGCGTAACAATGTTCTTGAATTTCCATTTATACACAGTCTGTCTGGCTGTGGATTAGTGGAGTCCAAAGCCTTTAGAGATGGTTTTGTAACCTTTTCCAGCCTAATGAGCATCAACAGCTCTTCTTCTGAGGTCCTCAGAAATCAAGAAAATAGAACATTTAGGAAATTCTAAAGGGTTCATAAACTTTCAAGCACCACTGCATTTCTGTTGACGTACACTACTATGCAAAAGTCAGAGTTCTGAGAACACCAGCAGCTTCTTTGATTGACTAGCAGATTTTCTTTTTGTCTGTTTTGTCAGTTTCCTTTTCTCAGTAAGGGCTTTTTGACAGCTACACATCCTTTCAGGCCGATAGCGCTGAGTTGTCTTCTCACAGTGGAAGGATGGACAGAATCACCTGTGGATTTTTCAGATCTGAAGAAGCTTGATTTACTCCTCTCTCTCGAAGATGAAATGCTGTTCATCTGACAGGGACAGTTTTGGTGGTCCACCAGGTCTTGCATGGTTGTTAGGAGATTGTTATGTCTTTTAATAATTTTTTTAACAGTTTTGGAAGCCCGTTAGAAGGACCTCCTGAAAAGTAACTTCTACTCAACGGCTAATTTGACTAGAAATGAAATAAACGACAGGATGGTCTCTGATTTTGCGCAGTACTGTATATGTGTGTTAAATGTGTGATAATGTGATTTTACCCATTTTTCTGTGTCTGTTTGTGGGTGTGTGTCGACGGCCCTGTTTTTTATGCGCAATCTATTTTTCACATCTATGACTTGCAGAGATCAATGAGAAAAGAGGGTGGAGGGTTAGGAGGATCAAAGTAAATCCCCTCAAAGACACACACACACACACACACACACACACCCACATACACACACTCACACACTCTCACTCTGGCTCTCTCTGCTATCAACACGCAGTACAATCTGTCAGTTCTATCAGAGGGCTCAGCAGGAGCTGCATTAGCTCAAATAATGCACTGCATCTCTACTGCGCTACAGCCCTGGAGGAAGAACAGGCTCCAAGAACAAATGAGAGCGAGAGAGAGAGCAAGAGAGAGAGAGAGAGAGAGAGAGAGAGAGAGAGAGAGAGAGAGCAAGAGAGAGAGAGAAAGAGATAGAAAGAGAGAGAGAGAGAGAGAGCAAGAGAGTTCCAGATTGTGATTTATTTCATTAGGCAAATGAGATGTGTGCAGACCCTCAGGCACAAATGACTGAGTCACCAATGTCCACTGTCTCTCTTCACTCTCTCTCTCTCCTTTTCACTCTCTCTTGCTCTTTATCTGTCTTTCTTTTTTCCATTCTCACTCTCGCTTTACTCTCACGCTTGATCCCCTATATTCTTTCCATTCTCTCTCTCTCTTCATCTCTCTTTCTTTCTTTACCTCTCTCTCTCACTCTCTCTTCATCTCTGTCCTATCCATCATTCTCTTGCTATCTTTCTCTATCTCTTTCTGTCTTTTTCTAGTTCTATCTCTTCTCCATTCTTTCGTTCTTTCTTTCTTTCTTTTCCCTATTCTGTCTCTCTTCCTCTTTCTCTCTCAATATCTCCCTCTCTCACTCTTTTTGTCTGTCTCTCTCTTCCTTTTCCCTGTTCTGTCTCTCTTCCTCTTTCTTTCTCCCTCTATCTCTCCCTCCCTCTCACTCTTTTTCTCTGTCTCTTTCTTTCTTTTCCCTATTCTGTCCCTCTTCCTCTTTATTTCCCTCTCTTTCTCCTTCTCTCTCACTCTTTCTCACTCCCCCATGTATCTCTTTCTATCTCTGTCTCTCTCTCTCTATCTCTTATCATCCAGAAGCACACAAACAAGTAAACAAAAGTCACACTGTGTTTGTGTTCATATTCGTGTGTGTGTGTGTGTGTGTGTGTATGTATGTATGTGTGTGTGTTTGTGTGAGAGAGTGTGTGCAGCTTTAGGCTCCTAATTTGGGAGTAAAATTGCTTCAGAAAGTGGTGATTCAACTGCAACAAGTCTGTAGACTATAATTAAGTATAACAGTATTCAGTCTCCTAATATTTCACTAGTTTTTTTGGTTGGATTAACTAATTCACAGGCTCAAATCAAAAACCCCCTCCTTAAATAAATTGTCTAAAATAAAGTCTGAATCACACCAGAATAATCTGATCGAACCGTCTGAAATCAGAGACTTCATGTTGCACTGCATTGTTTCCTAAAGCACTATAAAGGTAATGAAGTGTTGTGAGATCAGAGGTTTACGCTTTCACACTTAAACATCTGGATCTCTGACTGTTCCGATCCCAGCAAGCAGCTGTTGCTGCGGCAGCAAGCGACAAAATGGCCGCCTTTCACTCGTCCTACCTGACCTCTCTCTCTCTGCTGTCTATTATTCGGAACAAGTGTGGTGTGAAATGGACTGTTCAGCTGGTCGAATCTCAGCCGGACAGTGAGTGAGAGCCTTTCTTGGAAAAAAAAAAAAACGAGTAGAGTCGCAGGACTACATGTTATTGAACAAGTGCACAAAAACGGCAGCTGTAAGAATTGAAGTCCTGCTATTAGTATTGACCTCTCTCTCTCTTTCTCTCTCTCTCTCTCTCTCTCTTTCTCTCTCTCTCTCTCTCTCTCTCTTTCTCTCTCTCTCTCTCTCTCTCTCTCTCTCTTTCAATTAACTCAACTCAAATAAGCGCTCTATTAGAATTACTATCTTAAATATAAATAAAGATTATTATTATTAAATTACATTATTGCCAAAACATATTAATCAGTTTAGCATATATTAGTCAATTAATGATTTAATACATGTAATGTAATAATGTATGTCGAATTGCTTTTGGGGTACATTGCCTTGAGGCAACATTGTGTCATGTAAGAAACAGTTTGTTGATCTTTAAATCTTATTCTTAAAAAAATGAAATTCTATTTTATGTTATTTGTTAAACCATGTGAGGTAATATTTTGATTTCTTGCACTCCAAATAATCATTTTAAACACAAATAAAAGTAAAAAAAAAACAAAAAACATTCTAACACATAAAAAGAATGTAGTAATTTTTTTAATTAATTCGAATTGCCTGCACCACCATGTCAAAAAGAGGTTTAAAAATACCCACCAGGAGACAGTGTGATCAAATGTATGCTTTTTATTGGTTTATTCAAACTCTTCCCTTCATCATTAACTCTTTCAACATCATTAAATATGTATTATATCATTGTAAATTAAGGAAATGGATTTGTTACCCTGAGGCAACATCACATAATAGAAGGTTAAACGTTGGATGATGTGATGTCCTACATTAATTTCACATTTATTGTAGCTAACATAGGTGAAATCTGGCAGACTGCCTTATTCAGAACTATTTGATCATGTTACAGAGGTAGGTGAATGTACAGTTAGGAGTCTTGCCCAGGGACTCGTATTTGGTATGGCATGATGTGCTTGCCCAGGCAGGGAATTGAACCCTATCTGCCACATGGAAAGCAGTGGTGTTGCCCACTACCCGCAATCACTAAAAGCTATTACACCTATTACTGGTACTATATAGTCAATGTACCTACTAACTTTACCCCAGGTATTTTCGGTTTCTCTTACTGTCCCAGGGTTTCAGTCATGTGATTTTTCTGTTGTGGCCGCCATATTTGGGACCGAACACAGATGTGAACAGTGCTAGCCTTTAGATAACTTTTGCTAACGTTAATAGCCGAGAGATAAACAGTTCTCCCCCTAACGGAGCTGCAAACGGCCGGTATAACTTTACTCTCTGTTTCTGGAGATTTAAACGAGATTTGAATTGAGAAACATAAACGTTAAATATAAGGCTGAATGTTGTGGGTCGGAAAACTACGTCATGTTTTGACAGACGTGATTTTGTAAGTTTGCTAGTGTAGTTAGTGCAGAGTTTCCCAGCTCCAGTCCTGCAACCCCAGCACTGCATAATTATAGTTCCCCTGGTTAAAATACCTTATATTATTAGCTAATTAATCCCTTCTTGAGCTGAACGAGGTGTGAACAGCAGAGAAAAACACTGAACCATACAGTGCAGGGGCTCCAAGCCTGGAGTTTGAAAACACTGAATTAAGGGTCCATGTGGTCTCTCGTCATTCTCGGCTTCTGTCGTGCCTTGCAGGTGAATCATTCACGAAGCACAGCAAATTGAAGGCATTGCTCTAATGCAGCCACTCCCTGATTCAGTCCTTAAAACGTCGGCGACTATACAGTGTGACGTCACGCGCAACGTGAGGATATTTTCAGGCCTGGAAACAACAAATGTGCAATATAATCACCAAAGGTCACATGAAAGCTTATATGCTCTCCTTAGGTCTGTGTATTTTTCTGCCGATACAAAAAAAAGTGATTAATTACAATGGAAACACATAACCAAGAGAATAAATGTGCCTTTGTTTTACTAAAGAACAAAAACACTGTGATATTTGACAGTTAACAGACATAAGAAGTTTGCCACCGTTTAATGGACATTTGTCTGCCATTGTGTTCTGTCTCTGTGCTCATACAGTGTATAATATAATCATCATATTAAATAAAACAGCAATGAAAAGCTGTTCAACATTAAAGATTCCTCTGTAGACTCGCTCCACGGTTCTTTGAAGTGTTTTTGCGATCTTTTATTCTTTTGAACAGAGCTAATGGATACCTACGTTACATCATTTTTTGCAACATTTCAGTTTTCTTGCTAGAATTTAATACGACAGCTGGATGGAAACCTGGCTAATGACCACCTAACCTTTTTCTTCTCCCTCTCTCTCTGCCTCTCTCTGTCTCTCTCTCAGGTTCAGAGGGTGTGTAAGGGGAGCAGTGTGTCCCTCTGAAGCGCCAGGCTCTTCTCTCCTCTGCTGTACCCCACCATGGCTCTGTCTCTCTGGCTGCTCTGTACCTGTGTGATCACCCTCAGCAACATCACCCCCTCTGCACAAGGTAGGAACTGCATCCTGCTTCTGTATATATACAGGGCTGGCCAGCTGTCCGATTCCTGAAAAGAGAGGCAATCTCAGATTTCCCCTCTGCATTTGCCCTCTGGGGAACTGCCACAGCTATCTTGAAGGGCATTATGATTCTCCAGCAACCACAATGTCTTAAAAATGAATGCTAGCTAATATTAACTGAGGTTAGCTTACCCTACTCTGGTAGCAGAACAAATGCTAGTTAGCTAAATGTAGCTTAGGTTGTGGGTTCCATGTTTCTACCCAATTTAGTAATATCCAATTCCAACCATTAGTTAGGACTCCCCAATTCACATGATACCACCATGCAGCGTCATTGGACAGCTGTTTGTGCTTGAAGGAGAACGCTAACCACCAGTTCTGTTACCTCAGCTAACAGACGCCTACACTGGCTAGCATTGTGCTGAGTGATGGGGGGAGAGGGAGGGTCATCCTACCCACCCAGAGAGAGGGAGGCCAGTTGGGCTGTCTTGTACTCCTGGCCACGGATGGCTGTAGCATCACCGGGGATTGAACTTAAAGCCTATGTGAATTGGAAATCATTTACGTTTTACTTCCATACTGTATTTCTGAGTGAAACAGAAAAAGAAGTACCAGGGAGGGTGTCTGAATACGCTGATTTTTCACTTGATGATGGGATGGTGGAAGGTAGGAGTACAACATGATGTTATTGGTTATTTTTCTCCTCTTGCTTGTACACAGTGCCATAATTGCAATCAGGAAACATTTTAGAGTCGGACAAAAATTATGTCATGATGGAAGATTTACAAGAAAATAAGTGAATATGAACACATCAAAGAGTGAAGATCTATTGGGGGAACTAGAAGCGTTGTTCTTTTTTCTGCAGTCTGCTGCAGGATTGGTCAGATTGAGATGACATCAATGAAGTGAAATAAACATATCAAAACGTGCCAAACAAACCGAAAAACAGTGAAAATGTCTGTGATTTTAATGAGTCTATGTAGCTTAATTTTGCTTGGACCATTGAGTAAACACTTACGAAGTAAACACTTAAAAGCATTAAAGATTAGTTTTTTAGATAGTTTATGTTAACAAGATAAGGTAAGCTAACATGAGATAAGCTAATTTTGTTTTGCTTACCTCATCGAGGTAAGGTCCACTAGTTAGCTAAGCATAGCTTGGCTTTTGTCGAGTTAGCTCCCTAGCACCAGGTAGCATAAGTTAGTTAAATAATACCAGTAGCTGCCTAGTACTAGGCCAACTGGCTCAATTCCATGTGTGTGAGTGTTTTAGGGTCTAGTCTGTTCCACTTTTAAACTTGCCATGTGCTGCACTTCCTTCAGCAAGTGAACTCTTGGGCTGCATACTGTATGTATGACGCAGACACAGAGTTGAAGAGGGCAGAGAAAGAAATGGAACTGACTGTTGGTTAGTCTCCCCTCGTTTGCGGGACATGGTAGAGGGAACCCGACCGTGTACCGAAGCCAAATGGCACCATATGCGTTTGTCTTCCCTAAATGCGCTACGGGCCATCGAGGCAGTGTTTACGCGGACGCGCACTGTGCACGTGTGTGTGTGGCAGCTGGTGTGAGCGTGGCAGCAGGAGAGCTGGTGGCTTTAGGCGGATGGGGGGGTTAGTTAGGCCTGGGGAGGTGGGGGGTCGGAGGAGGTCACCCAGCCAGTGGCCTACCACACGGACACTAACACACCATCTGCTGTGGCCCTACATGGAGAGAGAGCCTGGGCCAAGGAGAGAGAGAGAGAGAGAGAGAGGGAGAGAGAGAGAGAGAGAGAGAGAGAGAGAGAGAGAGAGAGAGAGAGAGTACAGATTAGTGTATCAGAGAGGAAAAAATGAGAATTTGAGTGTGTGTGGGGGGGGGAATGCACAAAAAAAGGTTTAATCCATGTAAAGGATGGTTTCTGCCAAACAAGACATTGAAGACGATAACTTCTCATGAAATTCTTATTGTACTCTTCTACTTACAAACACAGACACAAATGGAAAAATCAGAAGTGCAGATTCAAACGTGTTAAACGTGAATATATTTAACTGTATAACTAACCATGTAATTATTTTTGTAATTACATTGTAATAATTATGTATTTACATCTCAATCATGTAATTACATTAAAATACACATAGTATGTAAATCAAATGTATAGCAAAGTGACAGGAATGACTCTAGACTTGTGAGGGTTAATGGGCAAAGTGAATGCGGAGCTGGCAGCGTTATTGTGTTTGCTTGTCCAGGTGTGTTTGGTGGCTGTTTTTTGCCCTGGGTTTAATTTGCTGGAGCATGCTGTCCTAAATTGATGTGCCGTAGTCGCTGTTCCATTGAACACGTTTGGCCCTTGGCACCAAGCTGCTTCATCAAACGAGTGTGTGTATGTGTGTGTGTGGGTGTGTGTACGTGAGAGTGTCAGTTTTTTTTTTTACAGTGTCCTGCATTTGGAGTAGTATTAATAATGCATTAATAATCAATTAATCAATCAATGTTCTGCTGCTTGCACAGGCGGCCTGCAGAATTAAAGAAGCCTCACATGAGCCTCTGGGTTCATCGATTGGGTTGTGCAGGCAATATAGTGTGAAGCATACTGGGGGAAGAGCTGGGCACATTTTGTTTTTTGCTAAAAATGTTTAGAAGTGTTTGAGAAAGATTACTATTTATTTACATGAACAACCTAAACATCAATTATGATGGAAAATGCATAGTTCCATTGCAAACTGGAAAACCTGGAAATGTAGAAACTAGTTCTCTGGTCGTGGAAAACATCTGGAAAATAAGAACATTGATAAAAAGCCTGGAAATATTAGCAAAGTCTGGAAAAGGTTTTACACCACTGAAATGGCATAATTTAGCATATTTCTAGCTGCCCAGTTTGAGTGTCTGTTCATGTCTAATGCAGTTTGGAATGCAACTGTGTCGCATTTGGACATACACTGTATGGCCAAAAGTGTGTACACCTGACTATAATGCCTATTTGAGCTTATCGGACATCTCATTACAAATCCTTGGGCATTAATATGGAATTCCCCCCCTCACCCACACCCTTGCAGCCTTTCACAGGATTTCAAAGTGTGTCTTTGGGAATTTGCACCCGAAAATTGGACCAAGAATGTGCCCAATCAGTCAAAAGAGCATTTGTGACGTCAGGCACTGATGTTGGACAAGAAGGCCTGGCTTGCAATCAACTCATCAAACCATGTCTTAAAGGACCTCGCCTTGTACACAGGTGCACAGTCATGCTGGAACAGTTGCTACTTCCCCACCCTCTTGCCACAAAGTTGGAAGCATATAATTGTCTAAGATGTCTTTGTCCATTATCCCTCCTCCACCAAACCTTACTGCTGGCACTATGCATTCTGGTAGGCAGCATTTTCCTGGCATCCACCAAACCCAGATTCATGAATCAGACTGCCAGATAGTGAAGCATGATTCATGCTTTACACCACTCCAGTCGACACTTGGCATTACACATAATGATCTTAGGCTTATGTGCAACTGCACATGAAAATGTCTGGTCATGAAAACCCATTTCATGAAACTTTTAATGCGCAGTTGTGATGCTGATGTTTCTTCCAGAGGTTTGTAACTCTGTAGAGAGGGAAGAAACAGGGGATAGGTGATTTTTACACACTGCATGCTTCAACACTCGGCAGTCCTTCTCTGTAGGTTTGTGTGTTCTACCCCTTTATGGCTGAGCTGTTGGTGCTTCAACATAGCACTGCCAGTTGACCGAGGCAGATCTACCAGGGCAGAAATTTCACAAACTGCCTTGTGACAAAGCTAAGATCCTATAACAGAGACACATATAAAGTCACTGAGCTCTTCGGTACAACACATTCAACTGTCAGTGTTTGTCTATGGAACTTGATTTTATACACCTGTTAACAATGGGTGTGGCTGAAATGCCTGAACTCAATTATTAAGAGAGGTGTCCATGTACTTTGGGCCATGTAGTGTACATTTAGATGCTGATAGAGTGAGGTATACTAGCTCCTTCTGGTGTGTAACTTTCACTTCTAATGTTTCAGTAGCACTCGTGATCAAATGATGATTGGTTGAGGAATAGTTTGTTAGTGTAAGTCAGTGTTTCAGTAAGTAAGGGCTGGTTAAGGGTTGTTTTAGGTGGGGGTGTGGGAATTGCAGCCCAATACTGATATGTTCTATATTTATATAGTCTATAAGCTAATATAGTCTGTATTTTCGCGAACATATCTGCCGATGACGATACCAAAACACAAACAGAGTACGATAAATACACAATCAGTTCTAAGTTGTGAGAAATATCTGTGAAATTGTAATCTGCCTGGTGCTTATGTTTTCTTTAAGCAGTTATCTGCCGATACTGGTATGATTCTGGTATCATTGCACCTTTAATTTTAAAAATGACCTTTCATTAGGTAACAGCTGTTTCATTAGGTAACAGCCCTATTAGAGCTGGATTAGTTTTACCTGGGGAGGTGCTGTAATTTGAGTGTTTACCAGTTAGATCTGTGATTTTAATCCAGATGGATTTCAGTCAGTCCCTCATGTCTGCTAAGTAGTAATTCCTTCTGTAATTCTCAGAACTCAGAGCTCCCTCAGTTAAAGTAGTCATTTTCGAATCCGCATCATAGTACTGTAATAACAAAACCAGGTAATAGAAACGGTGCTAACAGCGCTAATAGGCGCTAATAGACTAACAGCTAAATGAAGCTTGATTTTACCCAATTCCTAAATCCTCAGGTTCATGAGAAGACTACTGAAATCCACAACAATTCAGTGTATGCTATGATTATGCTCCGTCATTTGACTTGAACTTGTCAGCTCACCTGAAAAGGCAACCCAGTGTTGAAGCTGGTGGCTTGATTGTGTAGAACTTCATATTTTAGCACTTCTCATCACTGGTTTTTATACTACTCATGCCAGCTCTACATAAACAAGGGTGTAAAATGGAGTAAATGGTAAGATGTACATTTCACAAGTTCTTTACATTATTTTTCATTTTTTACTGCATTCTTCAGAGCATATTTAACCTTTATGTCTTACTCTCAATGTTATTGATGGAGCCTCCTACCCTCTTGGCTATCTAAGCGATGAGCTAATCAAACAAAACTGCAGTCTTACAAAGCTTATGTTTGGTATGTTTTATACATTTTACTTAATAAATCTGCAGTTTGTGACTGCACACATGTAAGTTATGTGCATATTTATCATAAAATCAAACATTTGCATGGATAAATACACATGAAATGTCTCGCCACAGCCATACATTGTGTATTGTTGCAGGAAAATGTGTATTGTTTGCAGGAAACTGCAGTACAACTCAGCATTTTTATTACATTTGTACTTTTTGTTTACGTTTGGCCCTAGACAGTCATTCATTTTACAGTGCAGAGGGCAAGTATCAATATGGGGGGTCAAGAGGCTTCACTTTTACATATATTGTCATCAGCAATCTAGTTCTGTACATATAGCTATGCTCTTGCTCCTCTACACACACCCCTACACACAGTTTGTGAAAGTTTTATCCCATTTCTGCCTAGTTCTCACTTTTATTAATATACAGTAATAGGCAGATTCAGATAACTTGCCAAGCACCCAAACGCCTCTGTCCTCCTACCCCGTCCATGTGTGTGTTCATGTACGCTTGCATGAGTGCATCTGTATTAATGTTTGTTATGTGTTATGTGTGAGAGATGAGTCGCTGAGATTTGTAAAGCTGTAATCACTGCTAACCCAAAGACCTTGTAGCATCATCATGCATTAGCCTACACGCTCCGGTAATGCTTTGCTTTAGCAGTGCTGATATCATCGGCCACTCTGAGTCTCGTCTCTAATAGCTGTGGTTCACACTAATAGCCACAACGGGGTTCCTGGTTTGATGGATGTTAATCAAGAGTCAAAAGGTACTTTACTGGAAGTTCATCCATATTCAAGTATATGTTGGAACAAAATAACTAGTATTGTAATGATTAGTTAAAGCTGATCAGTGGCACCAAATATGGAAAAAAAATTGACGCGTCAGCATCATTTTTACATTTGTGTTAAAACAAATGTAGTTATATAATATAATGAAAATTACAAAATTACATTATTTAATGCTGATATCCATTATTCATGTACATACAGTGCCGTGAAAAAGTATCTCCTGATTTCTTCTTTTTAGAAATTGCCACACTTAATTGTTTCAGATCTGCAAACAAAATTTAATACAAGACAAAGCCAAAATGAGGAAACACAAGACAGTTTTTATATGATCATTTCATTTATTAAAAGGAAAAAGTTATCCAGCACCAGCTCGCTCTGTGTGTAAAAGTAATTGTCCCGTTTAGTTACTCAATCAATTAATTAACCACATTTGAATGGTTAAAAAATGTGATCTATTAAACTAGACACCCATGTTAAACATAAACATCATTTAACATCACTTAAATGTGAGTTAGGCTGAAAGGTCTCAACAAGCAGCATGCTATGCCACGATCAAAAGAGATTCGGAAGAGAAGTTGAAATATATCAGTCTCGAAAAAGTTACAAAGACGTTTCTAAGGCTCTGAAATTCTAGTCAACCACAGTGAGAGCCATTATCTGCAAATGGAGGAAATGTGGAACAGTGGTGAATCTTCCCAGAAATATCTGGCCAAGCAAAGTTCCTTCAAGAGCTCAGCCATGACTCCATCTTTCTCACAAAAGAACCCAGATGAACATTTAAGAAAATGCCGGCCTCCTTCACCTCAGATATGGTCAGCATTCATTATTCCACCTTTAGAAAGAAACTGGGCAAAAATTATATGCATAAGATAGAGAACACAGCTAACCAGTCATACCAGCAGTGAAACATGGTGGTAGTGCAGTGGTGTAGGGATGCTTTGCTGCTTCAGGGCCTTGGTAACTTGACATAATTGACGGAACCATGAATTCTGCTCTGTACCAGAAAATCCTGCAGGAGAATGTCCGGTCATCAGTCCATGATCTGCAGCTCGAGCCAAATTGTTTTATGGAGCAAGTCAACGGTCTGAAGCACAAGAGCAAGTCCACTTCTGAATGACTCAAAAGAAACTAAATTACAGTTTTGGAGTGGCCTAGTCAAAGTCCTGACTTGAACTCCGTTGAGATGCTGTGGGCTGGACCTTAAACAGCCAGTTCATGCTCAAAAGCCCATCCATGTGCTGGAATTCTGCAAACAAGCGTGGGCCAAAATTCCTCCACAGCGATGACCAGTTTGGTATAGGAAGTGTTTGGTTGCAATTTGGTTGCAAAGGTGGCACAAGCAGTTCTTGAATTAGGGTGGGAAGTTTTTTTTACAGCACCAAACTCTGCCAATGCTGATACGTAAACGTCTATAAAATGTAAAAATTGAGTCTACATTAGGATTACAGAGAAATTTAACATTTATCGATCAAATTTATTGGTTAAATTGAAATGTGTATCCGATGAAAATATTTTTTTAAGCAATATATCTGCCGATACTGATTTGATTCTGATATTCTGATGAATCCAAACTCTGTAATGCCCTGTGATGTTCATGTTATTAACATTGTCTTTCTGACACATTATATTACACTAAAGGGAACATAGGGGGTGATATGAGGTGTATGGGGTGCTGGTGAATTGTTTTATTACACAAAAAAGTAAGAAAAATCACCTCACAAGGCATATGAGTTATAATAGTTATAATAGTTATAGCCCTAAATGTCTTAAACTTCGGACCTTGAACGCAGTCCTGGATTCCAGTCTTGGGTTTTGTAAACACTGGTAGTTAAATGATAAGTTTTCTGGACACAAGACAGTGCCAGTCATTACAGGATCACTCGGTACAGGTGAACAGTGACGGGAAGAGCTAAAAATTAAGAACTGAACAGTGGTACGTCATATAGGACAGAACAGTACAGCACAGTACACTTAGCACTATATGCTGCACTATACAGTAAATATGCAATAAGTATAATATATGCACAAAACAACAATATACACTTATAGTGCAACTAGATGGTAGTGCAAAGTATGTTGCATGGCTATTAACAGTGGTAGCAGCCCTCTTGAAGCCTGAATTGTGTCTGTTCTTTTGTCTGTTTTCATAGATGACAGTAGGTTGTACAGTCTATTTGAGGTTGCTTAACAACTTGATACAGTGTAAGGGCAAATGTGATGATTTACTCTTGCAGACTGCACAGTGCTAATTGGTGGAGTGTAAGCCTTCATTAGCTACACTAGCCACGTAGCTCCAGTGCAAAACACAAGAGGCAAAATTTACACACCAAACGTGTCTTGGTTGATCAACTATATTTAGGGTAATGTGACAATTGTGAAAATTAGATTTTTCAGAAAACATCGCTCTCAAGAAATTGCTCCATTATTGTTCATAGAGAAAGGGCAAAGGAAGCCTCTCCTCCATCTACTGGTTCATTTTTCACAATCATGGTCTAATACCCGTATTGTCTAATTCCCTCCATTGTTTCTGCCCAGCCCAAAATTACCGTAGGTGCTCATCAGCACGCAATACACATTTCCTCACATTTCCACCGAAAACATGGACGAGACGGATCCGCGGGCCAACTCGAAAAAGAGCGCTCCGCAAATGGAGATACATATACAGACAGTATGACACACAGTCGCAGTCACACAGTTCCCCGTAAACAAGCGGAGGAAGTAGCCCCGGCGGCTGCAGCGTGGCAGGCCGCTGTAGTGGCGTGAAATAGCATTACACTTCTTTAATAGGACGGTAGACGCGCTGCTCAGGGGCGCATGAGGAAGCTTTGACATGGAGGTTTTCTTTTGTGTGTGTGTGTGTGTATTTGTGCGTACATGGATTTGCCAGGCTGAGTGTATGTGTGTGTGTCTGTACATTGGTTTGAGTGTGTGTGTGTCTGCCTGGCTGTCTGTGTGTTGAGGAGGTTTGCCTGCCTGTGTGCGTATGTGTGTGTGCTGTTTATGTGTGCAAGTGTGTGTGTGTGAGCTAGTCTGGCTGTGTGTGTGTGGGGATCTGTGTATGTGTGCAAGTGTGTGGGGGTTTGTCTGGCTGTGTGTATTTGTGTGGGGGTCTGTCTGATAGTGTGTATATGTGTGGGGGGTCTGTCTGATAGCGTGTGTGAGTGTAGGGGTCTGTTGGACAGTATCTATGAGTGTGGGAGTCTGTCTGTTAGTGTGTATATGTGTGGGGGTCTGTCTCATAACGTGTATGAGTGTGAGAGTCTGTCTGATAGTGTGTATGAGTGTGAGGGTCTGTCTGATAGTGTGTGTGAGTGTGAGGGTCTGTCTGATAGTGTGTAAGAGTGTGAGGGTCTGTCTGATAGTATATATTAGTGTGAGGGTCTGTCTGATAGTGTGTAAGAGTATGGGAGTCTGACAGTATGTATGAGTGTGGGGGTCTGTCTGATAGTGTGTACATGTGTGGGGTCTGTCTGATCGTGTGTAGTAGTGTGTTTGTGTGTGGGGGTCTGTCTCATAACGTGTATGAGTGTGAGGGTCTGTCTGATAGTGTGTGTGAGTGTGAGGGTCTGTCTGATAGTGTGTATGAGTGTGAGGGTCTGTCTGATAGTATATATTAGTGTGAGGGTCTGTCTGATAGTGTGTAAGAGTATGGGAGTCTGACAGTATGTATGTGTGTGGGGGTCTGTCTGATTGTGTGTCTCTGTCTGTCTGATAGTGTATGTTCATGGGGGTCTTTCTGGGTGTGTGTGTATGCGTGCGAGGGTGTGTGTGGGTCTGGGTATATATGTGTAAATGTGGTCTGTCATGATCATGAAATTTTAGCTGATAATTAATTATTATACGATCAATTGTAATTTATGATTTAATTGACTTTTTTTTAATTTGTTGTATTGAAGGATAAGCCTAATGTGGTGTGAAAATAAAGGTGTTATTAACAAACATCAAATAACAATCATTAGAGCTCCGGTCAGAGGTTAGAACTTCAGTTGTTTTTGTGAGATTCAAAGATAAATGTTTTCTGCTTTCCTTTATTGACATGTATTTGCATCAGTCCCTGTTCACCCTGTGTTTTTGTTGCAACATAACCATATGATTGCAAAAGCTAATTAAGCTAATTATTGTGGTCAGCTGAAATAATTGTGATCAAGCAATTATGTAATAATTGTACAAGGCATAGCGTGTGCTATTTGTGTGTGAGCGCGTGTGTGTGTGTGCATCAGCGCTGCATGATATGGAGAAAAAAAAGGTAGATTGTGATTATTTTATTGCGTATTGAGATTTTGATACTCCTTGCAATATGATAAAAACATTATATATGTATAGCTCTGTTCACCAAAACACCAACAGAAGCACTCATCTGAAACTGTGGTTGGTCAGGATTCTCACAGCACACTAGCATAATGCATTGTTCAAGTTGAAGTTGAATCTACGTATTGTGGCCCTAAACGATACCACGGCCCCCACTTGAACTGTTTGACCATAGGTAAACTTTAATGAAGGTCATAGGTGACTTCATAAAATGTTAAACAAATCGTTATGTTACAGAGAAAAACGCTTTTAGCACAACATTGAACTTATGGTAGAGTTTTGTGTGGAGAAATCCTGGAGAAGAATTCCAGCCAGACCGCATTAAGGCTACCGTAAAGCACAGAAAGTCTGGGGCTGTTTTTCCCGCAGTGGTGTCGGTGCGCTTGTGCTCTTTAATGGGATCGTGAACTCAGAAGTGCACAAAGACATTATGGATGCATTTCTTGCAGAAGTCTTTAAAGAAACTGCTCAAACAATAACGATCTGAAATAATACTTTGCCAAAAAGAAAATTAAGGTATTATAATGGTCTGTTAAAAAATTCCATTTTATTTTCTCACACAATGAACCCAATACATTTCGAAGTATGGCACAAATGTTGGAATACTGTTTTAGGGCCATTGTGTGTTGCATAGCCCTAGTCTGTGTCTGTGTGTGAAGGTTTGTCAGAGAGGGGGGCTTGATTGTGTGTGTGTGTGTGTATATGGGGTGGGGGATTACAGCACCAGGCACTTTCTGACTGCTCCAATCTGTCCTCCTCACATGCACGTTCCTAAACCTCGGCTTTCTGCTCGCTCTTGTGGAAAGGCCTCCAGTCACACACACACATACACACACACTTTCACCAAGTTTCTCCCTCTTTTTCCTTCTCTCCTCCTCCTCCTCCTCCTCCTCCTCCTCCTCCTCTCGGTCTTTTTTCCTCTTCAGCTTGTTATTTGGGCTGTGAAGGCACAGCTGCTTTGGGCTCTTTTCTGTGCAAGCGCTTTCCTCCCTGAATGTTTGATGATGGCGGGATTTGTTTGGCCTCTGTGGATGCAGCATTGACGGGCTTTCTCAAGCACGGAGGTTCACATTCACACAAGCATTCATGCCATTTTAATGCATAAATAAAATCCAGCCATCTTCTGGAGAGGACTAATCAGGCCCGGGATAGAGTTTGAAGTGTGCAGCGCTGCTTGCTGCTTGAATGCGGGATGCTGTATTGCTTTTTTGCTGTCAGCTCGGGGTGAATAATAAAAACCCAAATTTATATCATGAAATTTTTTATAATCTGGACAATAGTAATTTGATGTCTTGATGCACCAAATATATAGCATATAAATAATTTTATACACTGTAAATAGGTGTGTAAATGTTATGTTTTGTTGAGTTTATAAGATATTTCCATTATTTGGACAGTGAACGATATATATATATATATACACTATATGGTCAAAAGTATTGTGACACCTACACATTACACCTACTGGATCTTTATGACATCCCACTCTAAATCCATAGGCATTAATATGGAGTTGTTACTCCGTTTGCAGCTGTAACAGCTTCCGCTCTTCTGAGAATCTTTCTACAAGATTTTGCACTGTGTTTGTGGGAATTTGTGCCCGTTCATCCAGAAGAGCATTTTTGAGGTCAGACACTGATGCTGGACGAGAGGACCTGACTTGCAATCTCCGTTCTAGTTCATCCCAAAGGTGTTTCATGGGGTTGTGGTCAGGGCTCTGTGGAGGCCAGTCAAATTCTTCACACCAAACTCACCCAGCTATGCCTTTATGGACCTTGCTTTGTGCACTGGGGCTCAGTCATGCTGGAACAGAAAAAGGTCTTCCCCAAACTGTTCCCACAAAGCTGGAAGCATACAATTGTCCAAAATGTCTTGGTATGATGAAGCATTAAGATTCCCCTTCACTGGAACTAAGGCCAACCCCTGAAAAACAAGCCCATAGCATCATCCCTGCTCCACCAAACTTTACAGCTGGTGCAAGTAACGTTCTCCTGGCATTTGCCAAACCTAGACTCGTCCATCAGACTGCCAGATAGAGAAGTGTGATTCGTCACACCACAGAATACGTTTCCACTGCTCCAGAGTCCAGTGGCTGCATGTTTTACATCACTCTGTCCAACGCTTGGCTTTGTGTTTGGTGATGTAAGGCTTGCATGCAGCTGGTCTGCCATGGAAACTCATGCCATTAAGCTCCCAGTGCACAGTTTTTGTGCTGATGTTAATTCCAGAGGAGGTTTAGAACTCTGCAGTTACTGAGTCAGCAGAGGGTTGGCGACTTTTATGCACTGTGTGCCTCAGCACTTGGCGACTTTACATGGTCTGACACTTCATGGCTGAGTTGCTGTGGCTCTTAAATGCTTCCACTTTTCATTAATACCACTCACAGTTGATTGTAGAATATCTAGGAGGGAAGAAATTTTGTGAACTGGCTTGTTGCAATGGTGGCATCTTATTACAGCACCATGCTCGAATTCAGTGAGCTCTTTAGAATGACTCATTCTTTCATGAATGTCTGTAAACACAGACTGCATGGCTAGGTGCTTGATTATATACACCTGTGGCAATGGGACTGAACAAAACACCTGAATTGATATATATATATATATATATATATATATATATATATATATCAGTTTTTATGTTTTGCACATAGTATACATGTTTAAATTGTGCTAGAATTTCTGTTGAGTATATGATATTTAAGCTGTCCATATTTCATGTTTAATCTGTCTTGTGGGCGGGGCTGTTTGTTGTTTACAGTTTTTGGCCCCTCCCGGCTCTCCCTGCTGTCAGTTGTGTCTTTAGTCCATAAAACTTCCTCCAGAGCCTGAATCACTCATCTGCTGTTCATCAGCCCTTTCTGTCTCTCTCTCTTCATCACCCACTCATCTCCCCCCTCCTCTGCTTCCCCTTTCCGCTCAGCCCTCTTTATTGATCTCCTCCTTTCATCCGTCATTCTCCCACGTCACCTCCACTCCTCTTCCTCCTCAGCCTATCCCGTACTGCCTCCCATCCCGCTTTTCTTCCCCTCCCACTTTCTCTCTCTCTCCTTCCACCCGCCTCTTTTTCATCCATCCTGCTATCTCCTTCATCTGTGTCTCTCTTTTCTCTACCCATCTTTCCTTCTCTCTCCTTCTCTTACTCTCACTCTATTTTTCTCACTCTGTTTTTTTTCTCTCTTCTCCTTCCCTACATCTCTCATGCTCTCTCTCCCTCTTACCCTTTCTCTATGTCTCTCTTTCTCTGTTTTTCTCTCTGTTCCCCCTCTCTCCCTCTCTCTCTCTCGCTCTCCCTCTCTCTCTGTCCATTTGCTCAGTCTCTCTCCCTCTTTCTCTCACTCTTTCTCTCCTTCTTTCTCTCCTTCTTTCTTTGTCTCTCTTCCTCTCTTTCGCTCTTTCTTTCTCTTACTCTTTTTCATTTCTCTTTCTGTTTTCTCTTTCTCTTTATTGCTCTCCCTTTTTCTCTCACTCTGTTTTTCTCCATCTTTCTCTCCCTCTCTTCCTCTTTCCCTCTCTCCCTTTTTCTCTGTTTTTCTCTCTCCCTCTCTTTCTCTCCCTCTCTCTTTCTCTCTTCCCTCTCTCTCCCTCTTTTTCTCATGCTGTTTTTCTCTCCATCTCTCTGTCTCCCTCTTTCTTCCCCTCTCTTTTTATCTCATGCCTCTCCCTCTCCTTTTTTTCTCACACCGTTTTTCTCTCCATCTCTTTCTCTCTCTCTTTCTCTTTTCCCCCTCTCTTTCTCTCATGCATCTCTTTCCCTCTGTCTTTCACTCTGTTTTTCTCTCCACCTCTCTCTCCCTTTTTCTCCCACTGTTTTTCCTCTCCATCTCTTTCTCTTTCTCTCTCTCTCTCTTTCTCTCTCTCTGTCTCTCTCTCTTCAAAGCTCTGTTCTGAAAGCTGTAGATCACAGGCAGGCCTATGTGAGTGAAAGGTTAATGGATGGCCTTTGAATATATATTGGGACAGAAGGGGGAGGGGTGATGCTGGGTGGCAGCGGTGGGCTCTTTCAAATAGGCCTTTGAAGATGCACTGTGAGTGTGTGTGTGTGTGTGTGTGTGTGTTTGTGTGTGTGTGTGTGGCGTCTGTGCATTACCTGGTGTTGTGGCTGTGGCTACACTTTCTTCTTTATGTCTGCTGTGTTCAAGGCTGTAATGATCTCTGCTGTATAGATGTACCTCTGTGTGTGTGTGTGTGTGTGTGTGTGTGTGTGTGTGTGTGTGTGTGGTACCAGGTGTTATGCGTCTGGTTTTTTCATTACATTTGAACCAGGAGGCTGGGATGATGTCCTTTGATGTAAGCATGTATCTGTGGAAAGTGTGGGGCAGTGGTGGAGTGGAGATTAACCCTGCGAGTGTGACACAAAATGTGGCTATTTCTGCCATTTAATCTGCTCTTCACCATTTTAATGATTTCCTAATGATGTTGTTGCATTTTCAATTCACACACACATCTTCTAAGCCGCTTATCCTTCTGGGTCACGGGGGGCATTTTCAATTCAGTTCAGTTAAAAAATATTTGTACAGCACTTTTTATGGGCATTGCCTCAAAGCATATTTACTGGGTCCAAGCCCTACGTGAGCAAGCCAAGGAGGGCCTCAGGACTCAAAACAGGAACCTGTCATTCACTATTTTACATCACAAAGCAAAACCATAACACAGCAAGAGCAATTTGAACACAGAATGAAGCATTAACTGATGAATTTTGGATAAAGAAAAGAAATGAGCCTGTCACTGGACAGAGATATTTAGATTGACCAGTGAGTGCTGATAACCACTGTGATGACCACTGCCTGTCAAAGTGACAATGAGAAATAAGTCTGTTTATTTATATGATAACTAAAGAACATGATCCAACAAAGACAATATCAGTTTTATTCAGTTGTGTCACAGACTAAATTTTAGAAAGCACATGAATGGGAATATAATCCACACATTAGTCACGCTTTATCATTACTCTGATTAAACTAATCAATAGTAAGTGCTTACTGATCTGAACTGCATTCTGAATGAACACATGCAGTTGCTCTGAAAAAATCCCAGTGCATCCAACAATAAATAAAGCCTCATGCATCTTTTATGCAGTGATAGAAAACACATTATAAAACGGCTAATTCCGGTCCTAAAATCTGATTTGCAGAGCTGCGTTTGAAGCCAGTGTAAAATCCACGATATACACACACCTAAAACTGCCTCACAACAACTGAACACTGTATTACTACTGTTCATGTTTCAGTCAGAAGTCGCGTCAAACCAGGGCTGAATTCCAAACGGCTCCGAACTCCCTAAATAGGGTTCTAGCTATAAATCTAAATAAATCTTCTATACAGAACCATGAACAGTCAAGGAGCCATTTGGCATGATTAAAGGGTTCTTTGCATCATGAAATGGTTCTTCAGATTGATGGAGACTGTGCTGTAGATAGTTTTATATAGAACCTTTTTTGAAAAAAAAAAAACAGCTGTTACATACTGTTACATAAGAAAACAATCACACTGTTTTTCACAGTGGAGAAATGTTGCTCATCAGTCACACCCGAATGTCGCATTACAGCAGGTACATGCACTTACACCAGTCGTTAAGACTACAAACAGGGCAGTAACCGCATATCTGTTATTTACAATGTTTACTAGTTACCTGAAACACAAAACACCAGCATGGTTGGAAAAGCAAAACATGTAATGCTTTCAAATGTATCTTTGAGGTAAGAATAACTCCTGAGAAATGAACCATAGATGAAAAAATAAAAGCAAACTAACAAAAAAATAAACAAAAATGCATGAAATACATTCAGAGACTGCCCAAGACTGCACAAGGTACCGATCACTTTCCCAGTATGCTTTACAAATAACAGCTGATTAGGGATGCACGCATTGTGGGCTTATGTAGATTTCAAATGTTTTTCATGTATATATGTGTATATTATGCAGATACATAAACATTTATACAATGTAGAAATTGGGACTACCTGGATTAGCATTACAAAGAAATATAACGTATTTGTATAGAGTTACAAATGCTGTAAAACTAACAAAATGCAGAAATTTTAGCACTGCAATGCTGCGGCAACTCAACATTCTGCTTTTCTGTTGTACAATAAATACATCAGTTTGACGCACCAGTCAAATCTAAATATCTGAATGATGCTGATATTTTTAAGCGAATATCTGTCAATGCTGATATGATTGTGATATCATCATGCATCTCTAGTAATTGACCTATATTGATCCGTATCTCCCAGAATGCATCTTTTGTTGCAGCGATCTGCTGTATTTAAGGAATATAGAACAGTGCATGCACTGTAAATCTATGTTTAACACTGTACTTAACACATACGCATAGAGTTATTTAATCATACACAGAGTAATAGAGTCATTACTGTCATTTTGCTATACTACTTTAAAGTAGTTGTATAATTAATTAGAGTTGTGTAATGAGTTACAGCTGCATTGAGTTTACAGTCTCTATCAACAGGTTCGAGCCTGCATGTCATTTGTTTTGATGATAAAAACATAAACATGTAAATGTTCTTTTCATAAAGCAAGACTGTGAACACAAACATAGCTTTACATCAAGTGTGGTTTGGACTGAAGGTTTCTGGTTTCTGCTTCGCTGAGTTATGAGTGAGAAATAAATAATATAAACTTGTAACATACTTTTTGATGATTTTCATAGATGTTCTATGGTCTCTTAAATTTTGTAATGAACACTGTATTTTTGTAAATAAAAAAGGAAAAAATTCTCATGGAGGCCAGACAGCTGTCCCTGAAACATCACACATCTTCATGGTTACCATCACCTTGAGCACATTCAGTCCCCACAATGGGATAAATACACGACTACACACATTTCACCCTCCAGGCAAACTGGGGAGAAGCGGTTGTTGTGTACACTACAGTAAAAACAGTGTGTACTCTACAGATGTGCAGGTTTTCACCTTACACATGTATGTTTGGACAGGTGCCACAGTGTAATGTCCAATAACCCAGAGTTCCATATGATGTAACAAGTGGTCAGTGACTGACAGCAGTGTGAAGCCACGCAAACGTTGCCATAGTGAACACAGTGATGGCGAAAAGGGATGATTATGAGGGGAGAGATTTAGCAGTGTAGATTGTTTATTTAAGGTGGAAAAAGCAGGAGGACACTCTGTACTCTTATTGTTGTTGTATAACACTGGTTTTATCTGGACTTCAACAACAAAATGTTTGGAAATGCATGGCTCCCAATAAAAACAACATCCATTTTATTCCACTGCTATGGTTGACATGCAAAAGTTGGTAAAACTGAAATCTAAATGGATTGTTCCGCTCACTACTGCGCGTCATGGAATGCTGGAAATGACAGAATTTTCCATTGCAGCTCCATTGAAAACAATAAAACATCCGGTTTGCCGTCGTTCATCTACCGCAAACATATGAGCGCAGCATTATAGGAACACTCAGTTTTTCTTTCATTATTTCAATCTAGAATGTCTATATCAGCGGTCGGCAACATGCGGCTCTGGAGCTGCATGCGGCTCTTTTACTGCCCTGTTCCAGCTCCACAGCAGAATAAGATTTTTAGGTAAAAATAAAATAATCCTCCTTTGCAGGAAAATAAAGCTCTGCTGATCATTATAATACAGTTTTAACAATAAATGGTCTTAAACACTGGAGTTAATGTATAACTGCTAATTCACCCTTTAACGCTGAAGATCAGCTCGCAGACGGCTGGTCACACAGCAGCGCAGACAACAATCTCACCTAGCTAGTAGCTAATGAAAAGAGAAAGATTTAAGGTGAACGTTGATCATTTGGATTTGAATGGACTTTTTAGACATAATTCATAATCACACCAGCTGGTTTCCTGATATTTTTAATCTGAAAAGAGAAACACTTAACACTTAAAAACACTTAAAAGTCGTGAGGCTGAATTCTGCTTCTCATTCATCAGATTCTAGTTCAGATTTTCCCATTCCACCTTAAATGGTGCAGCAGTTACATTCTGCTGCCTCAGGCACCATTTAAGGTGGAACGGGAAGCTGGTGAATGAGAAGCTGACTTCAGCGTCATAAAAAATCCAACATTCAGAAACATTTTACAAGAAACTATTCTACTTTTGAGGAAAAGTTTCCTGCTGGAGAGACAAGAAAAGCGGCTATAGCTGAGCTAAAGCTTAAAGCAGAGCAAAGCAACTCTGCATTTTCATTTATATTATACTTTTAGCTTATATTAGGACATCAGCACATACTGAGACATACTTACAGCCAAGGTGGTAAATTGAACATAAAATGTGGCTCCCAAGGTGGCTTTTTGTTGAAAGGACAAAATGGCTCTTCTTAACATTCTGGTTGCGGCCCCTGGTCTATATACTAGCAGTGGAAAATGAAATCAATACTTAGATGCATTGCGATTCTTTTTGGAAAGATTCTAAATCGATTCACAAAACATCATAATCAGATTTTTATACAGGCTCTGCGTTTCCCCTTTAAATAAACAGATGTGCAGCCAGAGACTTTATAAAATAGGATGCTTTATATCTGCTTGTAGGAGGAAAGACTATGCAGGATTTCACAAATACAAGAATATTTACAGCCACAAATTGGTCACGAATATTGTGTATATGAAGTAAAAGGCTGGAAACAATGTAAATATATTCAGTGTCAGAACATTTAACAGTCAGCCCTGGAGATGCTGTCCATCTTACAGGCTAATCCAGTAATATTCTGAGTTAGCTTATCAGTAGACTTGTTGACTGAAAGATTAAAGATTGTAAATCTGCAGCAGACAAAGTAAAACATATGCTGGCGGTTTCCCAGAGGGTGACATTCTTAGGAAAATTTTTGGAATTAAGTGACCTGATGACTCGGATGAGTTGTAATTATGAAAATATAATACTTCATGGTTTCCTTCAGGCATCTATAGCTGAATCCCAGAATGCTTATAATAACATAACATTATATTTTATATATATATATATATATATATATATATATATATGTCGCTGCGCCCTGCGATGGACTGGTGACCTGTCCAGGGTGTATCCTGCCTTCCGCCCAATGACAGCTGGGATAGGCTCCAGCACCCCACCGTGACCCAGAAGGATAAGCAGTTTAGATGATGTATATATGTATGTATGTATATGTCATTGCTCTCCATAATACTAACTTTACAGGAGAAGGCAAAAACACTCTTACCTTTCAATGTAAGTCAATGTAAAGAGATTTTATTCCAAGTGATTTTAGAGCATTTCTATTGGTCCAATCATCATGAAATATTTACCCAACGTAAAGGACAGCTGGTGTGTTGAAATGATGTAGAAAAATAAAAATCGACAAAAATGCAGATACGTTTTCTTTGGACAAAAATGTATATATTATTATATTGTATATAAGTCATGTGGACTGGACATAGCTTGGGATTTCCCTCATTCACAGTCTGAAGTTTCTCCAGTAGGGAAAAACATCAGCACGCAAGTCGCTTCTCTGTGCATCATTTAAAGAGAAGAAACAGTCATGAATGCATGTTTGCTGTCACAACTTTTAAAACAATAGATGCAATAGTTTAAAAAGTGCTACTCAATCATATGTGTGAAGTGTTTCTAGCCTACTTTATGATATAAAAAATGATGATCAGTGTACATCAAGAACCATTTTGCTATCACATCATGGCACCCAGAATCAAAATGTAATCAATTTGTGGGGTGCCTATAGATAACCCACTTTTACACACTCTGAAATGAAGCCTGATGCTTCTTGAGGCCTGTAAGACAAAGTTTGTGGACACAAGTGTGTTTGGACAGGTGCAGGAATGGAATGTCCAATAACCCAGAGGTCCATATATGATGTAACAATAGTCATTTATAAATAATTGGAAAAATAAGTGACAGCCGTTCCGAAAGACTTGACTGTTTAGCAGTATTGCTCTAAAAAGTGAAGTTTATGGTTCCAGTGTGGAAGTGGGAGCTTAATTATTCCCAGCTGGGATCAGGCAAAACGGGCAAAGCGAAGTTAGAACAGAGGGAGAACAGGAGGTTGCCCTCTGTCTGTTCTCATTCACAGTGGGGTACAGTCGCTGCTATTTTAAAATCTCCTCATACTGTCATGTTGAAAGTCCCAGTACGGCTGTGCGTGCTCGAGGGTCTGTACCGGGCCTGAGCAGCACAACAGCAATGACAGTATTGATAGATTTTCAGCATGTTCTAATTTGCAGATTACTGACTGCTCAGTCATTTGTTTACCTTCTGTGTTACAGAACAAAACTTCAGGATTGATATTTCAACCCCATACTCCATGATGTACAGTAAATAAGTCAATTTGTTTCTTTTCTTTTAGGAAAGTAAAGGCTTTCTAAGTAACGTGATACACTTTGATCACATGCCTTCCTGTTGCACTGTGTACTTCTTGTTTCATGCACATATCACATATTGAGGCCAGACTGCTGAAGCCTTTTATAATTAAAAATTCATGCACCACTATAAGAATATCTCACAACACAATCTGTGGGAGGTTACAATAGCTTAAAGAAAACCTGTTTAGATTTTATGTGTTTTATTTAAAGAATAAAATATAATTGCTGCCACATGACAACAGCAGGTGACAACCGCAAACTGCAGTGCATTCAGTGGCAGTAAATGAACGCACTTCTTTTGGGCATGCAGGACACTATTTTCACATCTATGTACATTGTTGGGATCTGAACTGCAGTGAACAAAATCTGAACTTCAGTGAAAATCTGGTGGTTGTGCTGAGAAAAATTTACATATTCAAAAGACAGCACAGGATATAGTTGAGAAATCCAAAGCCCCATGCTGTCACTATTGCAGCATTTACATGACCCCACCGTCAGTCATGAAATGTAGCATCACCGCACCAGTTCTGTTACGAGGTGCAGAATGACAGTTGTTTCGATTCTGACATGTAAATGCAGCATTAGAAGACTTTTCGAAACCCTTACAAGATAAGTATTTATATGTATTTGCATAATAACGTAGTTTGTTACATAATTATATTCCATCGTGTTACATTCCATCTACATTTAATTTATATTCTGTATTGTCAGGCTCGAGTCTGCTGTTCCAGCTCTTTTTCTGTCAAACAACGGCAAAAGCATGTCAAAAATGACAAGACAAACAAACAAAGACAAATGTTATGCTAAGGTGGACGATATGGCAAAAAATATGTCATGATAATTAAAGACTGTAATGACTGTCCACGATTTTCATGATACACAATCTACATCACAATATGTTGTTTTTCTTAGTTTTGATAAGCTCCAAAATGAGCCTTATTTTAAGAATACTGTTAAAAAAAAAATTCACTTCACTAAATTCATTTAAACTAATGGACTAATTGTGCTCTCTCTGTAATGAAACATGCAGCTGATCAGTGTTATATATATATATATATATATATATATATATATATATATATATATATATATATATATATATATATATATACACTGATCAGGCATAACATTATGACCACCTCCTTGTTTCTATGTTCATTTTCCATTTTATGAGCTCCACTTACTATATAGTTGCACTTTGTAGTTCTACAATTACAGACTGTAGTCCATCTGTTTCTCTGCATACTTTGTTAGCCCCCTTTTACCCTGTTCTTCAGTGGTCAGGACCCCCATGGACCCTCAAAGAGCAGGTACTATTTGGGTGGTGGATCAAACTCAGCACTGCAGTGACACTGATGTGGTGGTGGTGTGTTAGTGTGTGTTGTGCTGGTATGAGTGGATCAGACACAGCAGTGATGCTGGAGTTTTTAAACACTGTGTCCACTCACTGTCCACTCTATTAGACATGCCTACCTTGTCAGTCCACCTTGTAGATGTAAAGTCAGAGACGATAGCTCATCTGCTGCTGCACAGTTTGTGTTGGTCATCCTCTAGTCCTTCACCAGTGGTCACAGGACGCTGGTCACAGGACGCTGTTGGCTGGATATTTTTGGTTGGTGGACTATTCTCAGTCCAGCAGTGACACTGAGGTGTTTAAAAACTAATGTAACCAATGCTTCCAATTGAAAACGAGTGAGATACTTTGCGGTGCATCAGCTTAAATGCATCATTGCTCAGCTGATTTTTGTTCCACCCCCCGCAAAGAAGATAGACAACAGTCTGGTGTGAGCGGATCTTAACTTTCCATCAAATCGTAATAAAATATCTCTTTTTCTACTTGAAAACTCTTGATGTAAGTTCAGTTCCCACTGCATTTCTACCGGCTATGAGTGAGAATTAATTAAACAAATGTAAGAAAAGACCTTAGTATTAGGCTAGAGTCTCAGGACCGTTGTGATGGCATGGTGCCCTCCATCAGTCTTGTTTAGCTGTGAGCATGTGTGGATGTATACAGTGCTCCGAGAAAAGTATAAATACTCTGCATACGTTGAAGCGCATCTTCCCGTAAACAGACATACGGACCCGGATAAAGAAAGCATGATTAAGACTTAAGTATATCAACACTTACACATAGGAAATAAGTGCATGGAGGGAGCGAATTAAAGAGGGTGGGAGTGAGAGAGTGAGAGAGCTTCAGATCAGTGCACAAAGAGGTTAATTAAGTGTCTAATGCAGTGGCAGGGCAGCCGGTTGACACTCATCCTCTCTAACAGGTTTCTGGACGTGGCTCACGGCTCCTACAGACGTGGCCTTATCTCCCTGACAGCAAGCCTCCGATGATGCTCAGATCTCCTCCCTCTCTCTGTCTCTTTCTCTCTCTTTCTCCTGCTGTCTCTGTCCCTAGATCTCAGACTGTCCTTCTTCAGCTCTCAATTCAGTTCATTAGGGTGCAATTGAGTATTAATTTAGTGGCATTACAAAAAATGGTACTTTTTAGGGCTGCATAATAAATCAGTAGCTGATATTCAGCAATAATTGGGAGGATTTAAAGCTGCCCTATGTAAGATTTTTTTGTTAAAATTGAAAGAAGTATAATTAGCAAGGGAGCATTGGAGTTGGGTCAGATTTTTCGGATCATGTCATGTTTCCTTGCATACTGACGCCACATGGACAAGCTAAAAAAGAACGGCCGACTCGATGTTTAGGTCTCAAATGCAAAATCAGTATTATACTGATGAAGATATGATGACAGTAGTAGATAATTGACTCACATCCTCTTGGGATACGTCCTTCACTAAGTTGTTCTCGTTAGGCCTCATGCACCAACTGTTCTTAAGAAGAGATTTCATCTTAAAACCCACTTACACAGTAGATTCTGACATTTACCAGTGTTTTCTTATTTGGGATTACGTAAAAGGTAAAAACCGACCCTATACACACTCAAGAGCACAAAGATGTGAAGACTTTTTCTTAGGCTTTATTTTTATTGGATTGAAGTAAAACACTTAACAATGCACAATTGGACTATTTCAACAGCCTCAACAAATTTAATAGATTCTGGCTCAGCAGTCTATTAAAAAAAACAAAACAAAAGAAAACAAAAAAAAAAACAGGGTCTTGTTGCTGCAACTGGTGCCAAGATTCAGTGAATCTCAATATTAAAAAGGATGTTAAATTAGGTGCGATGGAGTTAATATAAGGCTCCCAAACCTTGTAGTCGTGGTCTGTATTAGAATGTAGTGCACAGGTTTAATACTCCGGTAGCATTAATTCTCTTAATATATCTAATGACAGCCACTCACAGTTGGTACCTTCTCAGTAATCCACTGCAAGAGATTATTCTTCCTTGCTGCAAAGGTAAGTATGCTGTACAACCTTCTTTCATTCGGTGAAGTTACTTTCTTACTGGGGATACCCAAAATCAAAGATAACGGATCTAAATCAACCTCTGTATCAAAGATGTTCCCCATTTTTTGCACCTTAGCCCAATATTCCTGTATCTTATAGCATGCCCACAAAAGAGTGGGTAAGAGACCCTCTCTGAGTTTTACACTTAAGTCAGAGTGGTGAGGCTGAACTGTTCAAAGCATGCCTTCGATGTGTGATTCACTACCTGTGAAACAGATACAGCTACACATCCCACTCTCCCAAACATTCCTAAGCTTAGATGTATGAGTAGGTGGTTTAACTTTCAACATAAGTGGCTCATCGATATTTTTCCCGGGGGGGGGGTAAAATAGGAGTTTTTCCATAGGGGATTCATTCTTAGGACCTTTCTTAAGAGCCAATTTGACAAGAAACTTAAGATATTGCTAAATAAGGCCCATTGGATACTCTTTCAACACACTCCAAAAATTAGTAGGACACTGTAGGAAGCTATAAATAAAAATGGAGTAATTTTAGAAGAATGAACAGAGTTGTGGAATATTCTGAAATGACCAAGAAAGCTGTATAAGATTGAGAATTAAGTTATACACACACATTATTTAAGCCGCTTATCCTTCTGGGCCATGGGGGGGCGGTGGTTACTGGAGCCTATCCCAGCAGTCATTGGGCAGAAGGCAGAATACACCCTGGACAGGTCACCAGTCCATCGCAGGGCAGGGATTAGGTTATAATAAAATGAATATGCAAAATTCATCATATTTCAGAAAGAATCAAATCTCAAGGCAAATAGTTTGACAAAAAAAGAATGTAAATAGATAATTTTAGTATAATATTTATCATCAACTTATTGTTGACAGAAATATTAAATAAATAATAGGTAGTAGTATTTCAATCGGCACAGTTTACATTGTTGTTGTATAAAAAATAACAAAAATGTTTAATCTGGCAAGTGATTCCAAGTTTATGAATGGTAGAGAACATAGTGTCTTTCTCACACACATACAGTCTCTCTCTCTCTCTCTCTCTCTCTCTCTCTGTCTCTTTCTCTCTCTCTTTCTTTCTCTCTTCTCTCTTTCTGTCTATTTCTCTCTCTCTCTCTCTCTTAGAGTTCAAAGTTCGTTTATATGGCATGACCCTATTAAATTACAGTCTGCCAAAGAGTTTAAATCAGTCTGTATTCAGGGTTCTTCCCCCAGGAGGTTCTCAGCAGTGTTTCGGCTACATGAGAGCATTTGGGCAAAACGTTAAAAGAGCATTAAATATTAGTCATCCAGCACCCAGGTGGCCTAATTCCACATGAAAGTTCTGCTAAATTATCACTGAAAAACTAACACTTCATACAACTCATATAACTCCATTTCTTCCCTTAAATCACTCTTCTCGCTCTGACTTTCATCAAGTTCCAGGATTCATACTAATTACTTTAAAGCCGGAAAAGTTGGCAGCATGAGGAAAAGGTGGAGAACATTGAAAAAGGATTAGCTATTCCACTAGCTACTTAGCATACTTGCTATACAAACCACAGACTGACCATGCTGCTTTGCCTCTTTCCTTTAAACACTGAACATGTATTGCCTTTAGTGCTTTAGTTCTGTCACTCAGAAAGAACATTTTTCTATACATGACATTGCTGTGTGCAAAAGTTTGGGTACCCCTGGTCAAATGACATTTTGTCGATGTGAAAATAAATTAACACATCCTCTACAGTGAACACACTTCTGAATATTTGAATATACAATTACTGAGTTTAACGTAGTGGGAAATAAACATATTTTATAATGTAATTTTTTCCTATATGTTAAAGTCAGCAAATATATAGAAATTGTGCACTAAAAGTTGAAGAAAAATGCGAGATTTAAGTTTTTTCCTTGTTTATTTTCACTTAGAAAATCTACAAAATTTTGTAATTTGGCCAGGGACATTAAAACATTGCATATGATTGTAATGAAAGGCTCCTTATTTGAAGCCAAGACGAACCTGGCCAGATTTTAATAGGGGTTTACGTTTGTAAAACGCAATGCCTGCAGCTAATAAAGGGACTAAACTAAAATTCTCTGCTAAAGACTCAAGACTCGACTCAGACTTGTATCCCTCAGAATCAAAATTTGCATGAACTTGCGAACATCTCGTGTGCATATTTGTGTACTCAGTCATTCTAGATGCCAGCATTCACAAACTGAAATCACTATTTGAGTATTTATTATGTCTCATTATGGGAACTCATGAAAAACATTTACATACCAACATGTTCCTATGGGGCTGTAAAATATGACAGCTTTCATATTTACTATTAAGTGTATTAAATAATACTTTGATACAACAAACCACAGGTGCCTTAGTGTTAGCATTTTGCCCAAAGCGCGTAGCTAAAAACATGGTTAAGAAGGCAGATATAGTGTGGCTGTTACTAGGCTAACTGCTCTAGCTTATGTTAGCTAGAATCAAAAAAACAGTGAAAAGATATTTTATTGTTCTCAGTGTCAGCTTAACAAACTAACATGTTACCACATCGTCCAAAATTCATGAGAGAAAAACCTTATGTAGAAGCCCGTGAGATACCATCTGCTGCTGCAGCAGTTAGCTCTAGTGTTAGTGTTAGGTCATTAGCTATAACGAAGAAACAGCCTTTGTTACTCAAGTGCAGTTACCAAAAGATCTCCCTTGGTTATTTTTGAATAAGACATTTTCAAATGTTCGCCTCTCTGAGCTGCCAAATTTTCATTTGCCCTGATTTTTTTAGCATTCTACAATGCATGTTTACTGCTGTGTTTTATGAGGAAGACTGTGTTACATTATCAGCTTGTTAAGCATTTTCTGCTTGTTAACCGAATATCCATGTTGAACAACTACATAGATCACAAAAAGGACCTACATACATACTGTAAGCAACAATCAGTGTAATGTAACTGCATGAACTTCATAGTAACTAGTAGCTGATTGGATGTCAGTCAATTATGTCATCATCTTATTTTAGTAATTAGTAATTTAGTAATTTAGTAATTTAGTAATTTTGCTTTTGTACTTTCATAAAGTTTTTTTTTAAGGGTAAATTCAGATGTACTAAACATCCATATATGTCATGAAACACAAGCACTGTATTGTGGTGTTATAACCTTCCACACTAAGTTTGCAGTACAGCTACATCTGCACCATTTATATCTGCCACCTGTTGCGCTAATTACATCTGCCAGCTTGAGTCAAGCATCCCCTATTAACTAAAGTGAAGTAATGAACTTTCCTTATATCTGCATTAGGCGGAGTGATGTGGGGAAAATGGTTAGGGCTCAAACGTGTTCAGCCAAATGTGACTGAAAATGAACCACAGCATAGAAAATTAAATGCCATACATAAATATAGAGAGTTTCTCTTATTATAAACTGAATGTGGTAGGGGTTAAAGGGTCAACGCTGGAACAAAATCTTGCAAGAAGGATTAAAAACCAGAAGAGGTTTAGAACCACTTATTTAAATCCCATATCAGTCTATTGATCAGTCACTGAAGACCATTTAAGAGCTTTCTGTAAAAGGCAACATCAATATGAGATGAGACTATAGGGATTATAATGCAAAGTATATGACTATATGTATCTACACTGCTGTCCAGTACTTTACTGCAGTCACTCACTATAATATAACCTGTTTATAGTTATTATGGCAGGCAAAGTGAGACCAGTATAGTCTCAAAAATACTTGAAACCTCTCAGTCTCAAAAATATCTCTGTGAAGCCCCATTTCTACTTCTAGTGATAACCCGACTGGTACAGCCCTTCAGCATTAGTACTACCATTGGGCTGCTGTCACGGTATTAGCTTTCTGTTCCATGTGCTGCTTTTATTCCCTGTGTTTTAGAAAACGATTGAGACTCTCTCAACACTGGATAAAAAAAATTTCCATACCAGTATTGGTGTCACGCAATAATATCGATTTTTAGTTTTAGCAATACTGATAGATTCTGTAGCAAATTTTTTGTTCCGCAAACAAATCTGTGTGGTTATTGTTTACAACTCTGGTTGAAGATCCTTATAACAGGAGATTTTAGTGTTTTCGTTGACAAATATACTGACTGGAAGGCCTTTCTATAAGTCTTTCAACTTTTCCTCAGCATATTACATAAGCAACCCTTTCAGATGTCTAAGATTTAATCATCATGCAAGGTGTTAGCACTAATATACACAACTGTGTGGTGATCTCAGATCATCACATCTTATTCTTTAACTTGGATGCCTGACCTGAATGCTTACTTTGCAACACCGAAGGTTGTCAAAAACCATCATTTTTAATGACTCGACCACAACAAAATGTAGCTTTTAGCAAATTTTAGTTAGAATCCTAGTGTCCCTACCTCAGGTATTTGCTGACACAGTAATTTTATCTGTTTGGCCTGTTTTGGTGTTTTACACACGTTTCAAAGGAAAATGAAAACACAGTTGACCCTCAGTCACCTCCCGCAGTCTAATATGTTGAATTTGAAGCAGTCTACATTGTTTTCAAGGCAGGGAATGCATAGGAATGGCCATTTTTTGGGGAGCCTTAGTCTATGGAGACGCCAGTTGATCGGACGAGGCCCCGCATAAAACAAGCCATTGACCAGCTGGTGCTGAAGAGTGAAGGACTATATTTTTTTTCCAAATTCTAGCAGTGTCTGACGGTCAGATGCGTGAGTGTATGGGGTGCACATGTAAGACAAATGACTTCAGAAAATTAGAAGTTGGCTTCTTATTTCCATTTCCTATTCCACATTAAATGGTGCAGCAGTTACATTCTGGTGCCAGAGCTGTGCATCCAGAGCTTCATGAAGTAGGTTTCCATGGCTGAGAAGCTACATACAAGCCTATGTGCAATGCGAAGTGTTGACTGGAATGGTGTAACACACACCACCACTGGACTCTGAAGTGATGAATCAGGTTTCACTATCTGGTAGTCTGATTCACAAATCATGCTGGGAGAATTCAACCCACTGGAATGCATAGTGCCAACAGTAAAGTTTGGAGGAGGGGGGATAATGGTCTGGGGCTGTTTTAGGGTTAAGGCCCCTTAGTTCTAGTGAAGGGTAATGTTATTGCTAGATAAAGACATTTTAGACAACTTTGTGCTTCCAACTTTGGGGCAGTTTGGGGAAGGCCCTTTCCTGTTCCAGCATGACTGTGCCCCTGTGCACAAAGTGAGGTCCATAAAGACATGGTTTGACAAGTTTGGTGTGGAGGAACTCCAGTGGCCAACACAGAGCCCTGACCTCAGTCCCAATGAACAGCTTTGGGATGAAATGCAGTGTTGATTGCAAGCCAGACCTTCTCATCCAACATCAGTGTCTGACCTTACAAATGCTCTTTTGACTGAATGGGCACAAATTCCTATAGACACGCTCAAAATTAGAAGAGTGGAGGCTGTTATAGTTGCAACTCCATATTATTTGCCCATGGTTTTGGTATGGGATGTCCAACAAGCTCATGTAGGTGAGATGGTCCGGATATATAGTGATGTAAAATTTTGGTCATACGGCCTACTACTATGTAACACTATAAAATTAAATGTTACATTTCTCTGTAGTGATAATCCAGGTTGATTTAGCCCCAAAATCTATATTTTATAAATGTGGGCATCAGCATCAGCCCAGAATTTTCATATCTGTGCATCCCTAAATAACAGCTAGCTCTATATTGTAGCATGCTTTTCATTTTGTGAGCTACAGGATAAAAGGGCTGGGCAATCAGAGCTAGCAACTATTATCTGAGGCTGTTGATTCCAGGCTGTGGGTGTCTTTTTTCTTGCTTTGTTTTTTTTGGCCAAGCGGTTCTTTCGTCACTGTGGACCGGAGGCCAGTGCAGTAGTGCACAGCGGAACGCAGTGGTGTGTGGTCAAATGGCACTTCCTTCACAAAGATAAGGTTTTTTTTTCCCCTCAGGCGCTCTGTGTGGCCGCCTTGACAGGGCCCTAATCCTAATCCCCCCACTTCCTGCTTCCTGCCCGCAGAGCTCCGCCCCTCGCTGACCAGGCCTGGCGCGAGGCAGATTGAGGATGAGGAGAGGCACTTGAGCGTGCGGTGTGATGTGTTTATCCACGTGTGCGTGGTGTTATCAGTGAGTGTGTGTAATTAGGTTCTATGGGTGCTGTAATTGGGTTCTGTGCGGGTGATGGCAGTACGAATGCTGGTGCTTGTGCAGCTCGAGTGATTGGATCGTGACCTTCCGCCTTGCATCCTGAAGGTGACCGGCCCTCTCCACTAAAAGTGCCTTTGTTTTCTTATCTCTGTCTCTCACGCGTACTCCTCTCGGGCTTAATCGGTATGGAAGGAGGCTTCTTCCTCCTGACACTCGCTCCCTCTCTGTCTCTCTCCCTCACTCTCTATTTCCTCATTTCTCTATCTCTGTTTCTCTTTCTTTTGTCTGCATCTCATCACACTCTATTTTGCTTGCCCTCAATCCTGATCCAAGTCCATTAAGGATAATTTTGCAGATTTTTTTCTGAAAATGTCTGCATAATTCAATCATTGAGTTGTAAACAGCCATTTAGAATGGTTTTATGTGACATGGTTCATTGTACTGTCTTGGATTTCCTTATAGTGGTGTTCATAGTGACCAGGGGTCTTAATGTCTACTCCACAAATATAGGTGTTTTATTAAATGGCCAGTGAACCTACACGTGTAATGTTGATAAAGGTTAAAATAGTGGTAAATCTTAGAAAACTGAATGTTCATCCTTTACAGCCTCTTCAAATGTCTCTATCCTATCACCACCACCAATGCTTTCTGACTAGAAAGGAGCATTTCATTTCAAATCACTTTGAATGACTTTGTTTACATGTACAAAATTTAATCATGCAGACATTTTGAAAAAAACGAACAATAGAATCCCCTTTAAGTGTCTACTAGTCGTGCAACAATCGTTTGTTTTCTTGATGCATCAGTCAAAATGTGATTTTAAGTGCTAAAAATGGAATGAATCATGATTTGTTAGCAAAATAAACATGACTAAGCAAACACCTTTATAAAGCACTGCTGCTTTTCCTTTATTTTCCTTAGAGTATTAGAAGCTCAGGCAGCATTCACATAATAATCAAAGATGCAAATGATGGAACAACCCCCCAAAAACTTGTGAAACCTTACACATCACCTTTCTCTAATGTGTTTTTCATTCATTTCTACATGAAGCGTACATGAACTTCACAACACAGGGTGACTGGCTTTGTAGCTAAGTTTTAGTTTTATTCACAAGACAGGCAATTGTAATTGATTAGAAGTTTGTTTTTCGTGAGTTAATTTATATCTAAAGAATCAGTGTACACCTGAATATGGTTTACAGTTGGCCAAAGAATATATATTTACAGAAATGTATAAGAATACTGTTAGTAGTTCCTTAAACCAGAATGAATTTTGTTTGGACTGTCAAGTCTATAAGAAAATCCTAATAGATCTGCTCTTTATTATTAAAGATTAAAGATTGCTATAGGAAGCTAAATGATTAAGTCTGCACACATCCAGAAGGGAAAGCTCTTGCTTCACTCATCAATAAAATGGCAAAGAGGAAACACCATGCTTGAGCTTCACATCTTTTATTATCGCCTATTGAGGGTACTTCGCCATATTTGAGTAAAACTACCTAAACTGATATTTCAGTTTGCAGAAAAAACTTTGAACAGTTGTTAAAGACTACTATGACAGTTTCCAGAAGACAAGAGCTACATGCTGCTCCTCAGGCACAAACCAGCTGATCAGCTATATCAACAATCATATCTGCACTCGACTTGGGATCTGAATTTAGTATATACACTATATGTCCAAAGTTTGTATTGCAGTGTCTACTCATCAGGGAAGGCCTTGCAGTAGATGGCGGAACACTGCTGTGAGGATTTAATTGCATTCAGCCACAAGAGCATTAGTGAGGTCAGGTGCTGATGTTGGATGATTAGTTTTGGATCACAAACGCCACTCCAGCTCATTCCAAAGGTACTTGGAGCTCCATCACTCCAGAGAACACAGTTCCACTGCTCCACAGCCCAGTGCTAGGGGCTTTATACTCTGCTAGCCAACACCTGGAATTGGGCATAATGACCTTGTGGTTCATGTGGTGCTTCTCTAGAGCATTGCATTCTCTTGACATATTGACAGTGTTTTTTTTATTGAGGTCAAGCTCTGCACTGTTGAATGTGTGTCTATGTCAGCCCTTGGATGTAGCTGAATTCACTAATTAAAAGGAGTGGCTGGAAACCTATGGACATATAGTGTATTTGAGAATAGATTGAGACTTGCAGTTTGGACAAAACATGACCACATACCACATAACAACCAAATGCTAGGAACCAAACGTCAGCCTGCCTATTAATGTCTGTGCCTCATTCAACCCAAGCCTTTTTAATGATAGGGGAAATGATGTTCTACTTGCTCCTCTCTCATTCCTAATCTCTCTCTCACTCTCTCTCTGGATGTGTGTCAGTTTGGCTCTGCTGTGTGGTTTTGACCCCATGGCTTGGCTGGTTACTCCCCCTCTCAGCCACATCTTGGCTCGTCTCATCCCCCTGTCTCATCTCCTCTCATCTCCTCGTGGCTGTGGGGCAGCGGCATGGACTGACCCCTCATCCTGCCTCAGCCCGGCTTCCCCAGCCCCCTCCATTCCCCCCTCCACACATGTCTCTATTTCCCTCATTCCTCAGTCTGGGCTGTAGCCTGGAGCTCTCAGCCCTGGAGCAAGTTGGGGCCTCAGTGCAGCCACTGTTTGCAGGATGTGGCGGCCATATTGGCTTTGTGCTGGACTTGGAGAGCCCGCAGGTTTCAGACGGGAGAGCTGAGTCCTAATGAACCACCGAAAGACCAACAGCTAAGGATGAGCATTGTTAGGATTTTATTGATACTACCACACTGCTTGATGCTGTTATGTATTTGGTATTTTACTGCTGCTCTTTTTGGTTCTTTTTTAAATTTATTTTTTAATTATTATGTGAAAACAATGTAAAACACCCTCAAGATCGCTTTGTTCACTCACTCATTAGTGAGTCTAGCATGTAGGCCCTGCCCATTGTGCAAAGGCAGGTGCTGACAGAGAGCGTGAGGGAGAGTGAGGCCAGATTGTGACATTTCCATCAATTCCAAATTTTATGTTGGATCTGATCAATACTTTGCTTTTTACTAATCTTCTAATTTAGAACCAGGTCCCGGTTGCCCACTAAGAGCCATTTGAAGGTTTGCTGCAGTGCATCAGCAAATCAGTAGTGCCACACCTTTGAAATCTTTTTTAAAGGGCTCATGTCATGCTGAACTTTTCTCTATTTTCGTAATAGAGGAGTTGGATGTAGTATGTAAACACTGTTAAAATTTCAAAACATACCCATCACTTCCTGGTTCATGTTGTCCAGAAATGGAAATTCAGCTGTAAAAACAGCCCATTTTGAGCTCTGTTTTTGTGATGTGATAAAACCCCTGTATGTACATGTCTCTGTTTATTGAGCCAGCAGTTTAGCCTCATCCATTCACGCTGAATTTGTAAGGAGTGTTTGGAGTTATTGACCTGAGGCACAATACAGGGCAGCCATGTCATGTAAAATTTGTACAGTATTGTTCTGTTTTTTTGCTACATAAATCTACACAAATGTCTAGTAGACTTGAAGAGAAAAAAATGGAAAATTGTTGGAAATGAGCCTTTTAGAAAACGATCTTAAATGTAGTTTCATTGTTTTCACAAAATAATAAAATGAAGATTGGAAAAGAGTTAAATACCGTATAGACATTGCCCTTTTAAAAGTGGTAGTATCAATAAAATCCTATCAATACTCATCTTTAACTTTTAGTCTTTCAGATGTTGCATATGGGCCTTTTACAAAGAGTTTTTAGAGTTTTACAAAAATAAGCTATTCAGACCAAAGAAGTGGGAAACGAAGAAGTGGAATCAAACCATTGGTTAAAATAAAATAATAATAACGGTCTGCGTCACTTTTTCTATTAGCTGCATCACTTCTCCGATAGATTATATCACTTTCTCACAAGCTGTTCACAGACACTAATTATTTTGGCCCTTCCTTATCTTTTCTTGGGTTGTAATCGAAAGATGCATCTGATAATTGATCATTAATTCATTCATTTATTTATTTATTTTCCTCAACTTTACTCAACAGATTTTCCAAGGCCTTCGAAACCCACTGCGCAATGAATAATTTAGAGCGCCATGTGGATCACAGTCCCAGTGCGCAGCAGAAAATTATGAGGACGTCCCTGTCTAGGTGAAAATCTAAACCGGCGCATCGCTCCCCATATTATCGCCGTATAGGCACAATGCCACTCAATATGCACAGCTTATCAATAATCACACTCAGCCGAGAGTGATGAATCATTAGCAGATCGTTTCCTGTGTACTTGTTTGTCACTTCGCATATAAAGCCCTCAGAGCCTTATTAGACCCCTGTTTGACATTTCAACCTTTAATGAACTCATTATCAGCGTATGTTAATGTCTCTATGGCAGGATATGACTCTCTGGCCTAATGCCCGCACTCATCACCCACTGTCTCCCCCTATCTGTATCTCTACTGGCCTCTCTCTCTCTCTCTATCCGCGTCTCTGTCTGTCTCTGTGTGTTCATGTCTGAAGGCCCTGCTCTCTCCACCCTCAGGCTTTAATTACTGCATTTGGATAATGAGTCAAATCCAATCAGCCTTCTCCTCTGCTCTTAATTAGTGTGGAGCTTCTATTACGGAGACACCAGCCTCAGCTCCTTCACACCGGCTGCCCTGGAGTGACACACATATACACACTCACACACACACTCGCTCCCTCCTCCCCTTTCACCTCCACACTTTATTCACAGAGAGGGAGAGATCGAGACGTGGTGAGAAAAACTCTACATTCCGACAGTCTTTGTAAACCTCAGTGTCTAAGTTGTACCACAAAGAAGTCATTAAGTTGGGCCTAGTTACCCAGATTATTTCCCAGATTTCTGAGTTGTATCACTAGGTGTGGGCAAGATGATATAGATTTGTGTGCAAAAGTTTGATTATCAGTGGTCAAATTACATGTTTTGTTGATTTTTTACATGAGAATAAATTAAAACATCCTCTATAGAGAACAAACTTAAAAGTGCCATTTCTCTGCAGTAGTTTACAGTTTCTACTTATTTGATGATCTGTTTATAATGAGTTAGTGGAAAGAAGTCAAACATAAACTAGAGAATATGTGAAATTAATTTTTGTGCAGGTCTCATTTTATGTTAAATTGTGTAGAAGAGTGTTCCCTGTAGAGGATGTGTTAGCTTATTTACACTTAGAAAATCAACAGAATATGATGGACCAGGGCACCCAAACTTTTGCATATGACTGTACTATTGAGATACATCACGATACGCTATCTTGAATATATGATGGTTATGGTCCGTATTAGAAATGCACTGAAAAGTTTCAGCCAAAAATTATTAAAAGTTGCAGATTTTGCCTAAATAAGAAAAAGCCTGAAAATTTTAGCTTAGAGGAATTAAATAGGTCTACAAAGAAGTACCAAATAGAACACTTAATAAAAATTAATAATAATTTAAAATTATTTTGCAACATGGAAGCTAGGAGAAATGAATTCTGCATGAATATAAAAAAGGATCACAGCTGTACAAGTGTGAAAGAACCTTGTGTGCAGTGTACATATCACTATTGAGTTATGTTGTCAAGGCCTAGTGGTAATTGTGGTCCATTATGTAGTTTGTGAATGATATAATGTGTGCAGTATTAAACATGTTCCCACTGCCTGAGCACTGAGGCGAACTGTGACACAGATTCACTTCTGCTGTTTATAGTTGTTTACTACTGCCTACACGATAGCAGTATAGGTAACCGGCATCTCATCAAAGTGACACCTTATTGAACAGTCTATTACACCCCTCATTCTAACTTTACTTAGTTAATAACAGGCAACCTAAAACTTGTTAGCTAAGCTTACACTTTGGTGTACGTTTGTCAGCTAATTTGCCATTTTAAGCAAAAGGCTGGGGCAACAGTTAACATGCTAATATAAGAATGTTCTTGTCGGAACTAGCAGACATGCAAACCTAAGAGTACCCTCAACAGATTTAGCTAATATGCTTTTCTAATTACAGCCTCTACAGAGTTAGCTAACATGCTTATCTCAGTATCCCCTTTACAGAGTTTGCTAACTTGCTTCTGTAAGTTTGCCCTCTACAAAGTTAGCTAACTTAAATATGTCATCTACAGAGTCAGCTAACCTAAGTATGCCCTCTACAGAGCTAACTAACCTACATATGCCCTTTACAGAACAGCTAATATGCTAATCTAATTATACTGGCTACAGAGCTAGCTAACATGCAGACCTACGAATCCCTCTACAGAGCTAGTTACCATGCTTATCTGAGAATACCCTTTATAGAGCTAGCTAATATGCTAATAGAAGAACACCCTCTGAGTTAGCTAGCATGCTCATCTAAGTATACTCTAAACAGAGCTAGCAAACATGGCTAACATATATAATACCCTTATTGTATCAACCCTGCTAGATAAACCGGCATAGACTAGCATGGATGTTCGCCAGCAGAATAAGCATATGTTGTGATTTCGGTGCTGATATGCTGGTCAGCAGCAATGGAAGTTAATACGCTGGTCACCAGAAAAACCAGCACATGATCTGTTTTGGATGCTGGTTTGCTGGTCGACCAGCATGACCATTAAATCAGCACCAAACCAGCACCAGACCAGCACTAACCCAGCATAAACTAGCTTAGACCAGCATAGATTTCATACTGGTCTGTGCTATTTCTTCAGCAAGAGCTGTAATATCAGAATAACTTTAATTTACTAAATGTGTTACACATGTTACGCACAAGAGATGAATATGTACATATATGCAGGGTCTTGGGAGACATAAAACATACAGTATATTATAGGATGATATGAACATTTTGTACAACTGTGCAAATAAGCAATATGTTACAGAGGAATTATACTGCAATACAGTGAGGGAGGTTTGTTGGTTTAAGTTTAAAGTGCGAAGTGCCCACAGCAGTTAATGAGAGCCGCAGCTCTGGGGAAGAAGCTGTTAGTATGTCTGGTAGTGCTGGCTTTGATGCTCCTGAATCTTCTTCCAGAAGGAAGTGGCTGCAAGAGGTGATGTCCAGGGTAAGAGGAGTCGGCTGTAATCTTGCCAGGCGCTTCGTCGCCCTGCTGTCGTAGATGTCCTGAAGTGTTGGCAGACTACAACCGATGATCCTTTTCACTGTCCTGATTATACGCTGGAGTTTAGCTCATTCTTCTGAGGTGGATGAACCAAACCAGATGGTTATGGATGATGTGAGGATGAACTTGATGATCGCTGGGTTAAATCTTTTCAGTTGCCTGACGAAGAACATTCTCAGCTGTGATCTCTTGGCTGTGGAGGCTGTGCTCCCCTCCCACTTCAGGTCCCTGAATATGGTGGTACCAGGAACTTGAGGGCCTCCACAGGGGAAACCACAGAACCATTGAGATGTGTGTGTGTGTGTGTTTTGGGGTGGTGGGGAGGTGAGTTGGGGGTTGATGACCACTGACTGTGTTGTAGGTCCCAATTTTTGCACAAAAATTCTGTCTTCAATAACATTGATGGATACATATTATAGTGGAAATGTGTATGATTTTCATCTTTCATCTTGCATTTATTTATTTGTTCATTTATTTTGATAAGAAGAAAGATGCAGTTGTGCTTTCAATTTTGTCTCAAGCATGGCCATCAAGTGTGAATTGTTCTCACAGCAGGGGGTTTTTTATCTCTCCTGTTTCACCCCTCATTGCTCACCAGCAGCTCAACACAGAGTCACAATATTTCACACATAGAGAGCCAGCAGTGTCCTAGTTAATCTGATAACAGAGGTACAGGAAAATATAATTTATTTGATTAGATCAGGGGTGGCTCCGGTGCCGCATGCAGATCTTTTACTGCCCTTTTGCGGCTCCACGGCAGAATTAGATTTTTAGGTAAAAATAAAATAATCCTTCTTTGCAGTAAAATAAAGCTCTGCTAACACAATTTTTAAAAATAAATAGTCTTAAACACTGGAGTTAATATATAACTGCTAGTTCACCCTTTAACCCTGAAGGGTTGGCTCCCAGACTGCTGATCACCATAGCAATGCAGACAACAGTCTCACCTAGCTAGTAGCTAATGAAAAGGCAAAGAGAAAGATTTAAGACAAGCACAGACAATTTGGAGACGAATGGCCTTATTTGCATTTATAATCACTCCAGCTGGTTTCCTGATACGTTAAATCTGCAAGGAGAAACTGTCAAGCACTAAAAAGTCACCATTCATTCTCGACTATAGCTGAGCTAAATCTTAAAGCAGAGCAAAGTAAGTCTGTGTTTTTGTTTATATTATATTTTTAGCCTGTACTAGGATATTAGCACATATTGAGACATACTTACAACCAAGATGGTAAAATGTTACTTCAATAAAATGGAACATAAATGTTGTGGCTCCCAAAGTGGATCGATTTTTGTTGAAAGGACAAAATGGCTCTTCTTAACATTTGGGTTGCCGACCCCTGGATTAGATTAACCACTTTTCACAGTAGCCATAAAATGCATTTTCAGCTTGTTTCAGGTCTCTCAGTTCAGCCTTAAATTGTAATATTTTTTAATTCAATAAATACAATTTTAAAACATTTGAATTATATTTCGATTATATTTCTGAAATTCTTAGCTATTTTGTTTAATTATATTAATAAAAGTATCAGAGTCGATTTTCATTCCACCACTGGAATGTTCGCTAGGGGTCTGTAGAAAGAGGTTAAAATTTGCCACATTGAGCTTTTAACTCAGAATGTCCTACATCCAACAAGGAGATGCCAGATGAACCGCAAACTGGGAATTTCTACTTGGAAAGTCAAAGGTGTCCTCAACTCTGAGTTCATCTCGTGAGGTCATATCAACATCACTGCCCACTCTGTCAGCAATAATAAATGACCACTTCTCTACTTTTAAATGAGATAACCATACTGTCAGCTTTAGATCAGTCGACATACAGACACAGTGGTTGGTCAAATCTATAAGAGACCATAGATCTGTTTTGAAATGGTAAATACATCATGAAACTTATCACTCACAGTTATCACTCATATCACTAATAATAGCTTGCTAGCTGGCTGCTAACAATGCTCACATTAATGGAGGCCTCCATTATTAGTTTGCAGCTCAGACGTCTGGAGGTCAAAATGACATAATTTCAGGCTCTTTCCTCTCAGCACTTACGGAGACACAGCAGAAGTTTTATTAGCATGCAGGGCATTTAAGATCTATGTCTTATTGTAGTTGTTGATAAATATAAAATTTTTGATGTTATAAATAATAAATCAAGCCAAATATCACCTCTGTAGACAGGAAGCAAAGAGAGTGAAAATAAAAGGGAGGCAGCAGAGGGAGCAGAAGGAGAGAATTATGGAATTAGAGACAGAGGACTGCTGTGTGGGAGGAGAGAGAGGAGGGTGTGTGTGTACATCTGTGTTTACATTCTTTAAAGAAAAACAGCTTTGGGGTTCGCTTCCACAGCACGTCTCTCTGGCCGAGCTATCACAGAGAGGAAAGGAGCTAGTCTGAGAGAAGCATGAGAGAAAGAGGGAGAGAAAGAGGGGGAGGAAGAGAGAGAGAGTTATAGAGGGGCCGCAGGGGCCAGTGAGTCACTGCTGAGTTTCATACACTCATTGATAAAATCATATCACTATCAAACACACACACACACACACACACACACACACACACACACACAAAGCCATTAGGGCAACTGTGTATCTGAAGTCATCTGAAACAACTGCATCTATTCAACCACTCTCTCTCTCTCTCTCTCTCTCTCTCTCTCTCTCTCTCTCTCTCTCTCTCTCTCTCTCTCTCTCTCTCTCTCTCTCCGTGTGTCTTTCCTTTTTTCTCTTTCTCTCTTTTTTTATTCTCTCTCTCTTACCCTCATTTTATCTCTTTCTTTGTTTGCTTATTTTCCTTCTCTCTTCTATTTCCCTCTTTCCCTTTTCTTTCTTTCCTTTTCTCTCTTTCAATCTTCCCTCCCTCTCTGTCTCACTCACTACTCTCTCTCTCTCTCTCTCTCTCTCTTTCTCTCTCTCCTTTTCTTTCTCTGTTTCTCTCTCTCTTCATCTCTCTCTGTGTCTCTTTCTTTTTGTGCTTTTTCTTCCTCTTTTCTCTTTCTCTCTCTCTTTTCTTTCTATCTCTTCCCCTCTTTCTCTTCCCCTCTTTTTTCTTTCTTTTTCTTTTTCTTTTCTTTTTTCTGTCACTTTCTTTCTCTTTATCTCTCTGGTTTCCTTTCTTTCTTTCTTTCTTTCTTTCTTTCTTTCTTTCCTTTTCTCTCCTTCGTTCATCCCTCCCACTCTGTCTCGCCACATTTAATCCATACATTCTGGTCATTTTCTCCGAAATAGAGTCTGGAGGGATTTTGCTTCGTTCTCTTGTAACATGAATTATTTATTTACTTTTTCCCCTTTTATCTTAATTCAGATCTTCGTATGTGAAAGAGCGAATCTGAAATGTGTGACGTGGAGAGTATTTCCAATCTTTAAAATTTAATGGGTTTCTGTGTTTATCCTCAGCCATGCTGTAGTTTTTTATATGGCTTATTCAGATTAGCTCATCAGGCCCATTTACTGCGTGATGGTGCTGTAGATAGTGTTTGCGCGTGTGTGAGTATAAAGCGCTCGTCAGGCTCTGAATGATCCGGCTAATCCAGTGGCCGTCCGGGCTCCGGTGCAGCGGCCCCCTGGAGCCGAGAACACAAAGATAAAGATGGAGCCTGATAAAGACACACTGTAAGACTGAGATTAACCGCAAACTCTCGCTGCCCTGCTGACAGAGACTCAGGGGAAATAACAGTGGACCAGATACACACATACAGTGAAGCTGAGTTTGTGCAAGTGAGTGTGGGTGAGTGTGTGTGTGTACTCATCTGTAGGTGGGAATGTATGTGGACCTGAGTTTGTGCGCTTGTGTAAAGTACTATTTAGATACTGATGGGGACAGCTGGTGGTCTACCAGGTCTTGCATGGTTGTTAAGAGTCCCATTTTCTCTATAACTTTCAATCATTTCTTGAACTTCAGTTTTGGGAATGTTAGTGTCTCTTTGAAGGGGAACATAATGTCAATGAGAGCTTTGGGAACAGTTTTTATTGGGAGGACACAGCTATAACCTGGTTTTATGATTGGAAGAGTTGAAGTGGCACTAGAGTGCAGAAAAGTAAAGAGTGGACGAATTAGACTTGATATTTTAACCTTTGGAGAGTTGGACGGTTTTGTGTTAGTTAGTTAAATGTATGTTTCCTGCTTTTTTTTTCTAAGACTGAATGATAAATATCTTGTTTTTAATGCCTGTTTTGAGTGGAAATTAAATGAATGGGTGCTGTCTGACTTTTGCATGTTATTGTTTAACCACTGCCTTTACTAAATACTGTAAAAACAAATGATGACACTTTTAACCTTAATAAAGTTCCCTGGTTATCCTAAAATTTTGAGTTCATTGAATTTCTAATATTATTCAGTGAACTCATGAATTGAAGGTAACCAGATTACTTTCTTTTTGAAGTTAAAAAAGTTGCATCATTGTTTACAGTGAAGACCCACTTTTTAAAGGGTGCAAGTATCAGTAACAGGCCGATATCAGCTGTATATGCTGGATCAGATATCAGAGTTTAAAAAGAAGGAATCTGATCTGATTCCATCACAAATGTAGCCTGAAATAGCACAGAATTGCTTTACTTTGTAAAAAAAAACTGTTGAGAGAACTCAAAATATTAAGGCAACATGACGCATTACGATTTTTGTGTTTTCTCAACAGCTGCTTTAGTCATCCTTACCAAGGTTAATTTGTTTAGCCAGCCTTTTAAAAAATGGAATATATAAATGATTTGCACTGACAGGAGATCTGATGAATAGCACACACAAGTAGTTTCTAAAAGCTGTCAAAATTTTCCATTTATTTATTAAGTACTTGTTGAGACATGGTGTGTGTTCAATGTTAGGGATAATGGTAACATCACCCTCCTTGTGTCTATACTACAGTTGGCATGATGTAGTAGGTGACACTGCTGCCCTCCCTCCAGCACACTGGGGGGGTTTGGTCCTTGGCCAAGACTCCTAACACTATGTTAGTTACCTCTGTAACATGATTAAACTGTAGTCATTCTGCATAAAAGTGTTAAATGTAATGTCGGCAAAGTTTCCACTTTCAAAAAAATTTAATATTTTATTGCCAGCCTAAAGTTTAACAAATATATCTTAGTTTAAAAAATGTAACTGTAGTAAGGACAGCTAATGCATTATGCTGCCTTGATATTTTGAGTTCTCTCAACAGTTTGGTTTTTACAGTGATAAGTACACTTTGAATGATTAAGGGTTCTTTGCGTTGTTAAATGGTTCTTCTTATTGATGGAGTATATGCTGTAGATGGTTATACAGAACCTTTTAGAAAAGGGTTCTATATTGCACCAAAAAGGTTCTTCTATTGATATAATGTCAAGCCTGTAACAATAGAAGAACCTTTTACACACAGATTTTTGCAATGTCATGTTAGCACCAGGCTAATAGTGGTGTACATTCACTTTCCCACATTGAGTTTAATGCTATAGCTGTAGCTTAAATACTGGCTTTGGAGCTTTTAAGCCCCACGTATAACATATTTGTACTTGAAACCTTTGGTAACTTGTGTATATATATATATATGTATATATATATATTTCAACTTAAATATATATATACATATATATACCTATTTTATAATTAACATATATATATATATATATATATATATATATATATATATATTAGGGGTGCGGGATAAATCGTTTCTTAGATGCATCACGATGACAAATAAACTTGAAACTTGAACTCGAAACTTGAGCTCACACAGTGAGAAAATATAAATGCTAAATAGAAAAAAAAAATTCACCGAGATGCATCGATAATCGCATCGCAGCCCTCTGAATCATAATCGAATTGAATATATATATATATATATATATATATATATATATATATATATATATATATATATATATATATATATATATATATATATATTGGGGTGGGAATCTCTAGGCACCTCACAATTCGATTCGAAGTTTCGAGTTCAGGTTTCAAGTTTATTTGTCATTTGCACAACATGTCAGTACATTTATGCATTGAAATGCTCCTGGTGAGGCTCAGCTAATCACTCTACAGAAAGTAAATAAGTAAAAATAAAAATACAAGAAAAACCAACTGAAATATATTAAATATACACAAAATATATACAGAATATAGAGACAATATACATTTTAAAGTGACTAAGTGACTCGGTGGTATTGTTATTTAAAGTGACTTGGTACTTTTAAAGCAAAGTATTTGTAATGATCCATAATGAATTTACTTCCAATATCTTTTTTAACAAACAAATGGAAGTGATGTGGTAAGTGAATTAGAAGGCTGTCATTCAGTGCTCTTGTTTGGAGCACGAGAAGCTGCTTAAAATGCGATAAAATGCGCAGTTACGGTGAAATAAGATTCAGTGGTGATGGATGTCCACGCAGCACGTTACAGCTATTCTACCCGTTTTCTTTAGTGATTTTATAACTTCGGTTTTGGTCTCGGTGTAGAGACGGGGGGATCGCTGTGTCAGTAAAGTATCTTTGAGACGGGACGTGTGCAACATAGCGCGAAAGCCCTGTTTCGCAACGACTGAGAACCGGCGTGCAGACTGCAGGTCACATAGCAGCGATGCGTTATTCACATTTATAAGCACCGCAGTTGGTTTCCTGGTACATAAATCTGCAACAAGAGACTGTCAAACACTAAAAAGTGGCGAAGCTGAAGTCGCTTCTCTTTCAAATTCTCCCGTTCCACCTTAAATGGTGCCGCATTTTCATTCGGCGCCTCAGTTAGAATTTAAGGTACAACGGGTAAATTCGAACAAGAAGCTGGAGAATAAGAAGCGACTTCAGCCTCGTTAAACAGTCGAACGTTGAGAGACATTTAACTGATCAACTTCTGAGGAAAGGTTTTCTGGAGGAGATGGGAGGAAAGCGGCTGTAGGCGAAGCTTAAAGCAGAGCGAAGTAAATCTTCGCTCTCATTTATATTGTTTAGTCTATACTAGTCTATACTAGGACATCAGCGCATACTGAGACACACTGGACATTAAATGTTGTGGCTCCCAAGGTGGTTTGATTTTTGTTGAAAGGACAAAATGGCTCTTCTTATCATTTGTGTTGTGACCTTGCCTTTAATGCAGAGGGTGCCGGTCGGATTTCTCACTCATCCAGTAGTGTTTTTGTTGTGTGCCGCCACAGACTGTCCGGGCGCTGCACTTCTGCACTTCCAAGTTCCGCCTTTTGCGTTCCGTCAACATTATGTTATAAATGAAATATTTAGAAAATCGATTTTTCACATTTGTGAATCGATTCAGAATCGTTCTAAGAATTGATTTTTTCCCGCACCCCTAATATATATATATATATATATATATATATATATATAATTTAAAGAAGTACATATATTAGAGCAATATACAGCTGTCAATATCTAGTCTTATACAGATACAGTTTGGTACTGCATTTCAAAATACAGTACAATATGTCATTACATAGACATTGCAGTGTAAATATTCACAACAGTAACTATCTGGCAGCTCATCTTTAATCATTTGATAGATTTTTACATTGTATAAGACAAAGCTTAAGGTTTCAATATTGGTGTTACCATCAGAAAAAGTGGTATCAGACCATCTTTAATGGAAGAGCATCTGTACTGAATGTGTGTGTGTGTGTTCAGTATAATACTTTAATCACTGGTCAGTGGTGTGAAGCTGTGTGTTCACTCCATTGGAGAGCAGACAGAACAGGACTGCACACTGACACACTAATCCCTCTATACCACTGTGTGTGAGTGTGCTGCATATGCACAGTGGGGTGGACATATTTAAGTATCTCTGCATGCATCCTTGTTTGTACAGCCATCGACACACTCAAGTTCACCTCACCTCAGCAGACGTGTGCACTCTTAAAAGTGGTTCTTCCAGGGTTCTTCAGTAAAAGCAAAGCTTATATATACAGTACTTCAAATCTCAGAGACCACCTTTCGTTTATATCATTTCCAGGTAAAACAGCCATTAAATACAAGTTATGCAACATTCAATATAATATATTCAGTACAGTGTCCAGGTGTGGATTGTCATTGTTCTGAGAACACCAGCAGCTTTTTTCTTTGATTTGTAGTTTTTCTTCTATTGTAGAAGAATAAAAGAATTTTATTTTCATTTCCTTTTCTCAGTAAAGGCTTCTTGGCAGCTGCACGTCCTTTCAGACTCAAAGTGTTGAGCTGACCTGTCACAGTTGAAGGATGGACAGAAACACCTGTGGATTTTTTCAGATCTGAAGTAAGAGTGGAGCTTGATTTTCTCCTCTCTCTCAAAGACGAAAGCTTTAAGTGCTGTTTATCTGATGGGGACAGTTTTGGTGGTCTGCCAGGACTTGCTTGGTTGTTTGGAGTTTTCTCTGTACTTTTTAAAGATTTTTTGAACTCCAGTGTTGGAAACTCGTGAAAAGATCCAAAGATCCGGATTCAGCTTTGTGTTGATTTGTGACTGAAATCGTTTGTGATTTAAACCAAACCTAAATTTCCCCAAATTTCTTTTTTTTTTGGTATGAGGGAGGATCGCCAAGTGTTTTTTGCTTGATGATAGGTGTTGGTGGTGGGAGGGGGGTGGAGTGAAACATGATATTATTGGTTATTATTATTTTTCCCTGCCTGCTGGTTCATGGTGACATAATCAAAAATCAAGTGTTCAGTTTTCTATCATGCACGTGTTCCCTCCCTCCCTCCTGCGAAGTTGTTTTAAAGGTGGGAAAAGTCGATATATTTTGACTCTTTAGTGACAGCATTGCTTAGTGCTCATGCAGCAGAGAGCCTTAAGTGTTCAGCAACAGCTGTGTGGCACATGACACGCTTTCTATCACGCACATGTTCCCTCCTTCCCTCCTGCTAAGTCAGAAGATGTTTTAGAGGTGGGAAATACATTTTGATGGAAGATTAAAGGAAAACAAAAATGTTGTGGTGCTGTGTGACCAGCTGTGCTTAATTCAGGTTGACTTTAACACACTACCAGATGACCTGTCATGCAGTGTTAACTCACAGAACACTTCACTATATAAAATTGGCATCTTTTTCTCTGAAATAGTTCAATATATACAGTTATATGCAAAAGCTTGAAAACTCATGGGCAAATTGCAGTAATTGTGCATCAAATGTGTAATTTGACCACAGCCACGCAAACTTTTAACCCTACCTCTGCTTATGCTAAACATACACTAGAAAACTTCGAAAAGACTTGGCACCCTGTTGAAAGCCTAACACCCTCTCACACCTATAGACATTGTCACAGAGTTTTTAGTCATAGACTCTGATTTTCAAAGACTGGGGATCTTGCAGGCTCACTACTTGCAAGACTGCAACTAGATTTATGAGATTATTTCCCATCATGCATCTGGTGGAAATTTACAAGCAGGGAAACTGTTTTTCCTTTTCCGTGCTGCAGTGGTACAAATTGGAAGATACTTTGGCTGGGCAGGTGAAGATCTGGGGCTCAGCTCAGTTTACTGTGGAACTGTATATTCTGGCAGATCATCACCCAGAATTTTATTAATTAACTGTAAAATGTGCAGTTACTTTTTATTTAACATGAAGATTTACACATCAACATAACGTAGTGTTGTTGATTGGATTGTTATGAACTAAACCATTAAAAATAAACAAGCAAAATAAAAAAACACAGTAACAGAAAGAAAAACATTGATTAAAAAAACAAACACTGATGCTTTTTCAATAATGTCATTTTTAAAGTCCTGCACATTACTGTTACTGTTAAAGTCCCTACATTACTGTTACACTCAGTGAACTTGAAATGTTAAAATGCCAGTTTACATTTTTAAGCTAATATGATTATTGTTTTAAAGTGGAGCACGCATGCATTTTTCTTCATTGCTCTCTTTCTCTCTCTCTCTCTCTCTGTCCATCATGCTGTGCACATGCACTTGCCCGCTCGCTCTCACACTGATACAAACAGGCCATTGTTTATTCAAAATATGTCAAAACTGCAACATCAAAATAGGCATTGAATACTTATTCAAAAATTATTTAAAAATTAAAATAAATTGTTTTTTTTTTAAAAACTGTCTGTTTGCTTGAAGTAGACACCATCTTTTCTTTTTGTGTAACTGCTGACCCAGAGATTGTTGTTGGTGGTCAGAACACACGCTATGTTGCAGTGCATGCTGGGGACTGTAGTGCATCTCAGGGTGAAACGGGTTAATACACATGAACATGCAAACTCCACACAGAAAGGACACTGGCCGTCCAGCCAGGAATTGAACCCTGGCCCTTCTTGGAACCCACTGTGCCACCATGGAAACTGGCTAATAATAATAGAAAATTAAAATAATTTCGCAGGCTGAATAGGACTTTGTTCCGTGGGCCTTGTGTTGATTTGTGTTTATTTGGATGTTGGAAAAATTACCTTCAACGTTAAAATCACTTGAAGTGGTGGTTAAATCAGCCCCAGGGACCCCCAGGTGGACCACATAACTGCTCTTTCCCAACTAAAAACATATAGGGAAAGAGCAAATATGGAGGACAGTTTGGGAACCACTGACTTAAAGTTACACTCCAGCAATTTTTAACCCTATCTGCAAAACCTGCAGCATACAGTCCATTAGCACATAGAGTCATTTTAATGCATTTCTCTATATTTAGAAAACAACCATTAAGAAGAAAAACCATTATAATAGAAGCCAGTGGCTTTAGCTGTACTACGCAGAAGCAGCAGATTGGGATTAGGCTGAAAATTGCAGGAGTGTTTCTTTAATATGAAAACGCAGCATCATCTGTGTTCCAACATTCTCTGCAGTTCAAAAACTACAGATCATTATTTATTCATTCATTTTTAATTCCAGACTATACATGATTTACTCGAATACCAGATTAAACAATCTTAAAGATTAACTAGCATTAAAATGAGTTCAAATGTCTGTATATCTGAAGAGCCACACCCACCCCAACTCTTTAGTGACAGTATTGCTTAGTGCTCACGCAGCAGAGGGCCTTAAGTGTTCGGCGGCAGCTGTGTGGCGTGTGACGCGCTTTCTATCACGCACATGTTCCCTCCCTCCCTCCTGCTAAGTGATTTGCCTGCGCCGCCAGCTGAGGCTTTGCAGGGCGAAGAGGATTTAAAGTAGCATTGAAGCAGGCTGCTGGAAGAATCGAGGAGCGTGCTGAGAGCGGCTGACATTTGCAGACTGAGAGGCGGCTGAAGGATCTGGAGCAGCTCAGGGTGTAAAGACCGCCTTTGACATTGACCCTGATGGAAAAAAATAAAAGAAGCAACTTCTCGCAGGCTCTATTTCTCCTTTGACGTCACGCTCTCATCAGCCCACGGAGAGAAAAGGCACTTCGGTTCTACTTCTGTCTTACTTTCCCTTTCAGTGTTAAGTGCTGCAGTTAAGCCGAGCTGAATCTGTCGATGGAGAAGTGGGTCTGAGATTTGTCTGACTTTTGATCTTAGCCCTGCTTGAAGACTAAAGTAGTTTTGGGATGTTAGGCGCAAGTAAAAGAGGGATGGATTTCAGCACCATGGAGGGCCCCATGACTGATGTTTCTACATAAGGCAGTTTTTATTCTATCTTTAACCCTTAAAGGGCCCATATCTTACACTTTTCTTGTATTTTATTTTTTTCCCTGTAGTCCACTTATAATGTGTGTACCAAAACCAGTCCTAATTCACATCTGCATCACATCTGCTTTTTCAACTTCTCTTTATCTCATAGAACTGAACAGGCTGTTTTTTTAATGTGCCTTTAAGGCTGTTATGTAAATGAGCTCTGTCCTGATTGGCCACCCTCTATTGTGCCTTATTCAAAAAGCAATCCAGATTGAAAAACTCAGTGTGAATTTGCAGTGCTAAACTGCTGTAGACTGAGTAGGTGGATATTTGGAAATTTGTTAGTTTTCATGACGTAAAACAATGTGAATTCATCATCATCATTATCATCATCTTCAACCGCTTAATCCAGAGCGTCATGGGAGCAGTTGGGAGAGCAGAGTATCCCAGATGACACTGTTCCCCGCAACTTCCTCCAGGTCATTCTGGGGAACCCCGAGCCGCTCCCAGGCCAACTTGGAGATATAATCCCTACAGTGGTCCTAGGATGACCTTGAGGTCTTGTCCCAGCAGGCTGTGCCTGGTAAAACCCCACCTGGGGTGTCCAGGGGGCATCCTGATCGGATGTCCGAACTACCTCAGGCTGGCTCTTCTCTATATGGAGAAGTCAAAACTCTACATCTTTTAATTCAAAAAAGTGAGAAACTTTCCCTGATATGATTTCCATGATGAAGACATGATCATATGGATGAAGTCATTCAGGTTATACTGTAATCTGCAAGTTATGCAGTTCTGAAAGTGAACAAGTGAGGTTCTGTCACTTAACATCACCTTTGTGTTTGAAAGTTTCCAGACTACATCTAGTGCTTTCATTTAAAAAAAGCAAGGAGAACTCAGATTTCCATGATACGGGCCCTTTAAGACTATCACACGCACGACACGCCAAGCAGACGAAATAACAGTGAATGCGTTTTCATGCACTTTTCGGCATACTCCGATTTCTTAAATCAGAGTAAGGTCTAGAAATCTGATACAGAGAGCTGGATTTTAGCTCAGTAATCAGATTTCTCAGTGTATGTGAACTCTTACTCTGATTTCTTTCAGATTTCTCAGTCTGCGCATGTGTGAAACAGATGGCGGTACCAGAAATAAGCAAGCAGCGTTGCCATGTGATGGTAACAAATCACTTTTGGAGAGATGCTGAAACCAACTACATGCTTGACGAAATGAAGCATTTAAATATTCTCTATTTTCTAGATGATGTGTGTTCATAGTTTCAGCTGAAGTGGCGCGATGTTTTTAAAAAAAAGCTGCGACATGAAGTTTGTGTTTTACGTTACGTTTACGTCACATCTTGTTCTATGAGTTTATTGGCTGGTTGCAAAGTAAAAATCTTATTACTGTCTGACTCATGTAGACCTGGAGTTTTATTATCTGATTACTCAAGCGCATAGAGACGCCGTGATCGGATTACTGACAAAATCTGATTTTCTGCAGTTATCAGATTATTAAGTGCATGTAAACATACTCAGTAAAGATTTTCAAACTGCTTATAATGCATCGTCACTGAAGCTCAACACACCTGGAGAAGAGTGTATTACCCTAGGCCTTTTATGCTGTCTTGGACTCCTGGCCATGGATGGCTGTGGTATCTTTGAGGATTGAACTTGCAATCTCCTGACAATGGGTTTTTAAGTTTAAAAAAGACCATCTAAAATAGACCAATAATAATAATAATAATAATAATAATAATAATAATAATGATACATTGAAAAAAACACTGACAAAATTTGCAGAATATGTTTTATTTTCACAAGTTGAAATTTAGGCCTTAGGGTTTGGAACAGCCACCTCCCAATAGAAAATGATCATTTTGATTATTTTGATAAGTAATGAGTATTACTATCTCAATTAATGCCTTGACTTGGAAATCACACTCATCGCTGATGATAACAAAAGCTTGTTGTAGTTTAATATTCATTATTTCTCACTCACAGCTCATTAAAACAACTTGAGAAATACTGCATTTATTATGATTTGAATTTGATGAAATGTCAGTGTTGTGTTGCTTTTTTGTGCAAAGAAAAAAAATCATGTATTGTTTTTGGCAATTTCTGACATTGAAAAAAATGAAAAAGAGTCAGACGTCCTTAATCAAACCTGTCAATACTGGATTTAAAAGTAATTCATTGTATAACTATGTAATTAGTTAAGTAATTACACAATTACATTTAAACGGCATAGCAAAACTGTAGAAATAACTCAGAACGCTGAAACGTTAACTGTTGCAGTGAAAGTTCATCTCACTGTGAATCTATTGTGACATCTCTGCTTTGGTGTTTTTGGAGCCTTTTATTCCTGAACTCTTTTAGCACAATGGACAGCTCTGAAAGTTCATAGACTGGTAACTTTTCCCACAGTGGGCAGTCCCTGAAAACCCCGCCGCCTGTCTTTCAGCACCACGGAGAGCTCCACCAACTGCCTTTTGTCGCCTAGTCGGTGGAGGCGGCCAGCGGCCATTTTGTCTAGCTTGGACTGAATGCGCAGGCTTTTTTTGAAAGCTCTTGTGCAGATAGAGAACAGCACTCTGTGCCTCTCTCTGGCCCACTCAGCCAAGCACAGCGATTAACCCTACTGCACCGCCGGCCCACTTTACACAACACACAGCTCACTCCTTCTCTATTCTTCCATCTGTCTCCTTCTTTCCCTCTCTCTCTCTCTCTAGCACTCTCACTGTCTCTCTCCCTCACCTTTTCTCTGCAGGATTTATTGATCTCTTTCTTTTCTTTTGTCGTTTCTTGCTTTCTGCTTGCTTTTTATTTTTTTGTTTATTTTCTTCTGCTGTTTTACTCCTGCTAACCCAATTGACAGCAGTCTGGAGTCTGAGATATTTACCTGAGCCCAAAGGGACCCGATTATTCACGATGGGTTTAGTGAGGCTCGGAGAGAATTTCTCAGTCTTCAGTCAGATTCAGACAGCTAATGTGGGGCTACAGTCGAGTTCAGGCTGAATTTATCTGACTGCATTTGGGTTCAGACAGAATTTTCTCAGACTGAAATGGGTTTTGACAAAATTTTCTTTAGCTTTAGTCAGGCTGGGACAGAATTTTGTCAGGCTACAGTCGAGTTCAGACAGAATTTTGTCGGGCTGTGGTGAGGTTTGGACAATTTTCTCGGACTTCAGTCGGGCTGGGAAAGACGTTTATTGGGCTGCAGACGTGTTCGGACAGAGTTTGGTTTGTGCAGAGTCGGGTTTGGGCAGAACTTTGACATCCACAGTTGGGTATGGGCAGTTTGCTTGGGATTTAGTTGGATCCGAACAGAGGTTTATTAGCCATCACTTGGCTTTGAATAGAGTTCTATTGTTCTACAGTCAGGATCAGACAGAATTTTGTCAGGTTCAGACAGAATTGTCTCAGGCTACAGTCAGGTTCACTTTGAATTCTCATGGGTTTTAGTCTGGCTGGAAGACTTTTTTGGGCAGCAGTTGGGTTGGGACAGCATTTTGCTGGCTACAGTCAGATTTAGACAGAATTTTCATAGACTTAACTGAGGCAGGGACGCATTTTTTTTTGTGGCAACAATCAGGTTCAAACAGTTTTCAGGTTACAGCCAGGTGTAGACATTAATTCGTCAAGCTACATTTGGGTTTGGACAGAATTTATTTTTGGGCTGTGATCAAGTTTGGACAGAATTTTGTTACAGTTGAGTTTATACAGAATTTTGTTGGCTACAGTTAGTACGGACAGAAATTGTCGAGCTGCATTCGGGTTAAAACAGCATTGTCTTGGGCTACTGTCAGGTTCAAACAGAATTTTGTTGAGCTACAGTCAGGTTTGGACAGAATTGTGTTGAGCTATGGTCAGGTTCAGACAGAATTTTAATGGGCTGCATTTGTATTTGGACTTGATTTTGTTGGGAAACAGTCAGATTCAGACAGAATTTTATATGGCTGCTGGTGGATCAGGATAGAAATTTGTTGGATACATTGGGATTTAGACAGTTTTGTTGGGCCACAGTAGGATTCTGACAGAACTTTCTCGGGCATCAGTCTGGCTGAAACTTTTTTTTGCGTTGCATTTGGGTTTGGACAGAACTTTGGCTACAGTCGTGTTTGGACAGAATTTTGTTGGCTACAGATGGGCTCAGGTAGAATTTTTTCATGGGCTTCAATGAGGCTGGGACAGATGTTTTTTTTGGCCACAGTTTTTTCAGGTGACAGCCATGTTTAGGCAGAAATTTGTTAGTCTACAATTGGGTTTAGACAGAATTTATTTGGGCTGCAGTTGAGTGTAGGAAGAATTTTGTCAGTCTACATTCGAGCTAGGGCAGAGTTTTGTTGGTCCACATTGGTGCTATGGCCGAATTTTGTCTGGCTACATTTGAGCTAGGGCTGAATTTTGCTGAGCTACATTTGAGCTAGGGCTGAATTTAGCTGGGCTACATTTGAGCTAGGGCTGAATTTTGCTGAGCTACATTTGAGCTATGGCTGAGTTTTGTCTGGCTACGTTTGAGGTAGGGCCAAATTTTGCTGGGCTACATTCGGGTTAGGGCAAAAATTTGTTGAGCTGCAGTTGGGTACAAGTTCAGAACTTGATGTAGGCCAGGTCGTGTTGGACAGATAATGTTCTAGTGATATATTCTGGTTTGTATAAAAAATTCAGTCCTAATTTAAGCTCTGCAACTTTGTTATTCTCTTCCCTCTGTCTTCTTCTGTTTCTCTCAGTCTGGCCTGAATGAACTGACTTAGTAAGTAAATGACAGATATGCTGTGAGACTTGCCAGAGCCACTGGTGAGTGTGAACAGTGTGAATTCTGTCTCTCTCTCTCTCTCTCTCTCTCTCTCTCTCTCTCTCCCTCTCTCTCTCTCTCTTTCCTCAGCTCTGAGTTTATTAGCTGCTGGAGAGCTGAAGGCAGATGTGAGCTGGATGTGTGTTTCCGCTCAGCAGCAGTGTGTGAGAGTGGTAGATGTGGCTTGGCACAGATATGCGTGTGTGTATGTGAGAGTGTGGATGAGAGGGTGTGATCACTGCATGAGTACGTGTGTTTGTGTGTGAGCAGCTAGAGGGACTGGTATGTTGTCGGTTTGGGTGAGATAAGTGTGTGTCTGAGCTGTGGGAGAGCACACACTCATTCTCATCTCTGAACCTGCTCATTATGTCTACATGCTGCTATGCTTTAACACTCAGCTTACTGACACAAACCTGACATGTTACACCCCCCCTCAGTGCAGCTTAACTCGAGGAAACCTTATTAGTTCATTATTATTGTCGAAGCATTCAACTCTTTTTATTTTTCAGTACTGTGCAAAAGTCAGAGACCACCCTTCATTTATTTCATTTTCTGTCAAAAAGGCCATCAAGTACAAATTGTATTTTTTGGTGCAGAAAAAAAAGAAAATTATCTATTTAAAAATAAATTGCACAGAAGCCAGAACAACTAAATATAATTTCATTTTTTTCAGCATTTACAACTTCCATTATTTTCAGGAGACTTTCAGTTTTTCAAAGAAATATGCAGGGATTTTTTTCCACATCTCCAAAGTTCAGTCTTAGAAGTTGGTTGCATTTCTGCAGTCCCAATAAGTTTTCACTCATCGATCTCAGATGTCCAGTTTCAATGTTCTAGTCCAAATTTTCTTCCTTTTTTCTCTATACTCCCTTTTTTTCAGTGAGGGCTTCTTCGCAACTTTATGTCCTTTCAGACCCATAGTGTTGAGATGTCTTCTCACAGTGGAAGGTTGGACAGAAATAGCTAAAGTGAGAGTGGAGCTTGATTTTCTCTGGCTCCCTGCTATGGAAATCTTATTAGAAACAAGCGCTAGTACTGGTACTCTGTAATATCAATATGCTACCCACGCTCCCTCATGCTGGGGCACTCTTCTATTTCCTAACAGTATTTTCAGTTTCTATGTTTCAGGGTGGTCAGCAAATTCAAAGTTTTCTTCTTCTTTCAATTTAGATAAAGTATTTGTCTAGAATACGTTTAAGAGTAAAAGAGAAAGTACATCTCTGTCCAAAACCTCTCCTGCCTCATGATGACCATCTGATCTTTTTTATCTGTAAAGCCAGGTCCTCTATGGCCAGGCTGTGGTCAGTCAGTCTGTACTTGGTCAGGAAAATGACTGTGCTTAGCATATGTAACATATTAATTTCTTCAGCTGCTTTGTTGCTCTTTGTCACTCTGTTTCTCTCTCTCTCTCTCTCTCTCTCTTTAGCACTGAGTCGCTCGGCGATGCCCTTTGGTCTGATGCGGCGGGAGCTGGCATGTGAGGGTTACCCGATTGAGCTGCGCTGCCCAGGCAGTGATGTCATCATGATCGAGACGGCCAACTATGGCCGCACAGATGATAAGATCTGTGACGCAGATCCATTTCAGATGGAGAACGTGCAGTGTTACCTGCCCGACGCCTTCAAGATCATGTCTCAGAGGTACACAGGAGTGCCAGTGTGTGTGTTTATGTGTGTGTGAGGGTGTGTATCTCTGACTGCATGAAGCATAATTTCTGTGCAACTTGTCATTTAATGAAGCAATTCGAAGTTACCAAAAGTGCAACATATTCAATCACTCCACTAGTTAGCGCAGTTAGCAGCTAATATCTTTCATAAATGGAGTCGTTTTGTCTATATTGTATCATTAAGTCTTAAATGGAGATCACACCAGTTTTTTTCAGATTTCTGCGTAATATGATCATTCAGTTTATTTTATGTAATGTGCTCCATTCTAGAGAAATTGTCAATTCAGATTTCTGTACAGTGATCCTGATAGGAACCTGGGGTCACAATGTCTACAACATATGTATATGTGTGTGTGTGTGTATATATATATATATATATATATATATATATATATATATATATATATTCATTTTATTTGCTATCCAAAACAAGCAAACCTACATGTATCTTCTAAAATTTTACATGTAAAGTTGACACTAAAATAGTGATTGTTTTTTTCATGGAGACTATTCTGCCTTAACAGCATAGATGTCCTCGCTGCCATTAATAGATTTTCAAAAATACATTTTAGGCCAAAATCTTATCTCAAAATTATCATAAAACAATGTCTCAGACATCAGGGAACATGATTCATAACCATTCTAGGTAGTAATTTTCTGCAAGGCAACTTTTAGAGGCATTAATCTCTTCAGATGTCTGATTCTTAAGACCACCACTGTCTCTGACTCCACCACTCTGAATGACTTTGTTTACATCTCAAAGATTTAAATATGCAGAAAGTTTGACTGATTGTGGGATGCCAAGGGTCAGAAAGGCATTCAACTTCTTTTAAACTATACTCGCAACAGCTTGGAGACCACCTTCCTTTATTTAATTTCCCAGTTACAATGACCATTAACTACGAGTTATTATTTTTTCAAAAGAGAAAAAACACAACATGTATATATACAGAAAAAAATAGATAAAATGTCTTTTTTCCAGCAGTTAGTGTGTCCACTCTTTACCTTTATCGCAGCTTCCATTCTTTTCGGGAGACTTGCTTTTAATTTCTCAAAGAAATCTGTAGGGATAATTTTCCACACCTCCAAACTTAAATCTTAGAAGTTGTCTTGCATTTTCTACTTCTCATGATCCAAGTAACCTTAACACATTCAATTATGCTAAAATCTGGACTCTGGGTTTGTCAGTCCGTTGTTCTGAGAACACCAGCAACTTTGTCTTATATGTAATGTCCTCAGAAATATCTACTGAAAAATTGATTATTTAACGGACATTTTGACTGGAAATTAAATAACTGAAAGGCGGTCATTTACTTAATACAGTAGTAAGTTGTGTAGTAAGTCTTTTCAAAGGCTTCCTTTGCTTTTTCAGTAAAGTATTCTACAGTATTCAACATGTCCAGTTAAACCTAGTTTCATTGTTAGGCCTTAAAACTCTGATTATTTGATGGTTGTTGGGTTAATCAATAGGTGAAATAATCGGCAGTGACAGCCCTAGTTCTGATTGGCTGCTCATGAAACAGCTGTAACCATTGTGAGTTTTACGCACGTTTCAGTCGAGCGGCAGGAAGCTTTACATTATGCAGCACTGGTGAAATTTATTTCTGAGCTAAAATTGTGAGAAAAGTTGTGTGAAATCAGCCTGAATGTGAAAGAGAGGGAGAGAAAGAGGGGGCGAGAGAGGCCAAGTCAGTGCAGTGTCATGTGTACTCATATGATTGAGCAGTTAAATGTGTTTACATCAGTTTGTGTGCGCAGGGGCGTTTATGTGTTTACAAATGGGTCTAGTATGAGTGTGTGTCTGTGTGAGTGTGTGCTGCTGTGCAACTGAGCTTTCTGACTACGCTCAGCATCTGTCTCCTCAGAGGCTAGATCGATGGAGGGGGGGAGAGAGAGAGAGAGAGAGAGAAGGCTTGTGGAAGGCACCTACCATGATGAGAAGATAGTGAGAGCACACAGAAAACTGCAGAGAGGGGATTACACACTTGTGTGTGTGAGTTTGTGTGTGTGTGTTTGTGTGTGAATGTGCGTGAGAGGGAGTGAGAAAAAGAGAGGCGGAATAAATTTAAATAGTGCATGTGCATGTAATATTGATAATAACCTTTGAGAATACATCTCTCCAGCTCCATTCCTGCATGCTAGATACCATCAATAGGCCTCGTATGTGTAAGCCTGTATAAGCCTGCTGAATCCTCGCTAATGTTGCCGTCACATGATCAGGTCTAGTGGGAAATTATGCAACTTCCTCCTATAGCCTGAAGGGACCATCCTTTCCATTCTGTTCTCATGTATAGATTATTAAATACATAACTCTCTCTATCTCCCTCTCTCTCTCAGTTCAGTCCCATGCTTTACAGGCGTGAATGCTAACAAATTATGCAAACGCGATTAACTCTTAGAAGTCTGCGTTTATGACTTGGTGAATTGCTATACTATTCAATTATGTCATTTCATAAATAATTACATAATTAGGTCTATAATAAGTTACATTTACATTTCATTTACATTTTGTCACTGGGTTTGCGCCAGCACCTCTTTCTGTTTTTCAAAAAATGAGACAATAAATATCTGGAATATTTTTCTATGTGGAAAACACATTTTTTATCAAATTCAAATCATAATTAATGATCTCTGCTGCTACTGATAAACACAAATGTGGTTTCATCTTCTGGGACTGAACTTCTCCGCTTGTTTCCATGAGCTACAAATAAGAAATTAGCCCCTTTTAACTATAAGAATCCTTGTGTAGCCCCACACTTTCATTAAGGTTCATTTTACAGTATGTACTTAATGTTGTCATTCATAATAGCATGTATTAAAGGGCACATATGAAAAAAAGAATTATGAGAATTATGGGAACAGGTTTAGTTTTAGGATTAGATTTAACAGGATCTGTCACTTTCAATTCAAAATTCAGTTGTTATTCAACAGATATTTACTTAAATGTTAGTTAAAAATGAGGTGAAGATCTGCAAAGCTTTTAGAGTGGACTGTCAAAAGCTGGTATTACTGAAAATATGAGTTTATGCTGAATCAGAGGATATGAATCACTTGATAATAGTGTAATAGATCACCGAGTTAAAGTCGGAAATGTAAAGATATGCCCCACCACCCACACTGAAAAACCTGGTTCATAATTCATATGTGTCAAATGGGTGCACATGGAGAAAATTTATGGCATCAACGCAATTTTATCAGTGTGCTTTTAGGCTTAGGTTCTGTAGAAATTTTGGGGAATTTAACAGATTTGTCAAAATGTCTGCCTAAGTTTGCGTGCTAGCTCATATAATTACTAAATAATAAGCCTTAGAATGTATTAGGCCAGGATTTTAAGGGGTTAATGGGAAGTGGTGTACTGTAGATAAAACATACAGACTTCTACAGTGGTGGTGACAATGGTGGAGCTTACTGTCCAAAATGAAGTGAACCTACAGGTACAAGTTCAAATACCTTTCTGTGTGGTAGTTTTTACATGCTGACAGTAGACAGATGAAACCAGATGTTCCTTTATTTCCAGTGGAGTAGCAACACAACGTTCTACCACCACCAGCAGCAATGGCAGTGTACCTTTTTGGTGATGGCTGCAACGATCAAATAAAATGGATGTTGATTATTTTGGGAGGCTTGGATGCTGAAATCCAGACACACCACATATTATACAACAAAATGCTGAGCATTCTCTTGCATTTATTATGACCTCAAATAAACAATCAACACTGCTAAACTATCATGTGACAGCCGTCCATTTTCACTGGTGATGCTGTCACCATGGCAATGTAGATGCATTCATAGATGCATGCATCCATCGATTGTGTACCACTATGAGGCTGGGAAGACCTTTACACAGTGTTAGAGGCATTAAACACCGCAGACATCTGCATCCTGTATACATCACCACCAATGTTGACAATTTGGATAATTTTGGATCAAACATTTGGCTCAGAATGGATCATTTCATCTCAAACCACACTGAATGACTTTGTTTATATCACCTTAAAGGGCAATTCTTCCAATTTTCCAAACCTTAAGCAGTAATTCCACCATTTTTTTTCTATTTCTGCAAAACGAAATGGTGTGTTTTGGTGTGAAATGCTTCGTTCTAGAGAAACTTACAGAGTCAGAATTGTTCACAGTGGAGGTTAAAGGAACCAGACATCTGCCTCTAAAGGTCCCTCACAGAAAGTTATTTCATTAAATAGTTATGAATACTCAACCTGATGTCTGAGACATTGTTTTGTGACAGTTTTGTGATAATGTTTTGGCCTAAAACATATTTGAATCAATTGATTTTAATCCATTCATGGTGGAGGGATACATGAGGAGTGTACTAAGGCAAAATAGACCCCAAAGAAAGTTTGTGTTTGTCAGATTTAGGCCTGTTATACCATCATCAACATTACCTGTAAAAAGTTCATATCGGCACTGTAAAAATGTCTCTAAGTTACAGTGAACCATTTCACATCAAACCAATCTGGAATTACTCTGTTTACATCTCAAGGTCTGAATTATTCAGAACTTTTGCAAAAAACAATTGGGTAGAACTGCCCTTTAAGCATAATTTAATATGCTTAAAGTTTGGAAAATTGAAGGAATTGCCTTTTAAGGGATTAAAAAAATGTTTTGTCATCTGATAAATCAAAAGAAACCTGTGCAAATCAGTCAGTCAAATGTAAACAAAGCCATTCAGGATGGTTTGATGTGAAATAGTTCATTGTAGAGACCGACTACCGAAGATTTCTTTACAGTGGTGATGAGTTGCAATGCCTACAATTCAATTCATATAGCCATTTTATTTACTATCCTAAATGACCAGTGAACCTACATGTGTCTGTTGTACATTTTTACATGTAATGTTGGTATAATGGTGGTAAAATTGTGATAAATCTGAAAATCTTTATCTTAGAACACCCTGTATGAATGCTTTTTAAAAATAAATAAGTAAGTTTTAGACCAAAGCCTTACCTGACAACTTACTAGGGCAACGTATTTGTAACTATTTTGTGTAATAACTTTCTGTAAAAGAGATTTTATAGACATTAACTCTTTAGATATCTGTTCTATCACCAGCGCTGTGAACAATCCTGACTTGGCAAGTTTCTCTAAAATTGAGCATTTTACATCCAACCAATCCGAATGACTTTGTTTGCGTCTGAATTAAATTATGCAGGAATTTTAAAAAATTGGTGGAACTGCTTAAACGTCTTGCCTCATTGTCCATTTGTCCATCAGGTTATAACGGCATGTCTCTCTCTCTCTCTCTTTCTCTCTCTCTCTCTCTCTCTCAGGTGTAATAACCGTACACAGTGCGTGGTCGTTGCTGGGTCAGATGTGTTTCCTGACCCGTGTCCAGGCACCTACAAGTATCTGGAGATTCAGTATGAGTGTGTGCCCTACAGTGAGTACCCAACACACACACGCACACACACCCACACACACACACACACTCACACACTCCATCATCCCCACCCCTCACACTCCTCCTCCTGTCACTTCTCCCACCTCCCCATTCCCTCCCTTTCCCCACCAAACCCCCCCCAACCCTCATCCACTCACACACACACACACACAATCACACACACACTTGCACACACACTCACGAGTGCACTCTCTCGCGCCTTCTCACGCTCATACACACACTCAGACAGACGGTCAGACGCTCTCTCGTCCTCTCGCTCTTTCTCTTTCTCTCTCTCTGCCTCACACACACACACACGCACACTCACACACACACATTCACAGCGCTAAACCCTTTTTCTCCATCAACAGTGCGACGCTTCCAGAATCTGAGGGGAGGTTTTCACATCGGAGAGATGCTCCATGCACACATACACATAAACTCTCACTCATGAAGTGCCAAGATATGCCGGAGGCTGCTTTATCTGGCATTAAACACCTTTACTCCTCTGACTGCCAATCAAAATGAAAATTTGGGGAGCAGCAGAACTGCGAGGGCTGTGTGTGTGTGTGCGTGCATGTGTGTGCGTGAGTCACAGTGGGAATGTTAGCGCTAACCGCTAATGGCTTATTTTAAACAACATGACCCAGTACCGTACAAACGCTAATATTCCCATGGTAACGCATGGCTTTTACCCACCACTGCCTGTTTAAGTGAGAGGCAGGACACACAAACATGCTTGTTTTTATACTTTGTTAGGACATGGGGTCACACATATGTTCCACTTATGTAATGTGTCCAGTATTTCTGTATTAGTATTAGTGTTTTATATATGTAAACACCTATATGTAATATGTCCTATATGTATTCTATATATAAGTATCTATTTATATTAAAAATGTCCCTGTACTACATAAAAGTACCTGTATGTAATAATATGTTTAATGTGTATTATAGTATGTAAGTACCTATATGTTATAATAAGGTCCCATATGTATTATATATATGTAAGTACATATATATAATAATAGTTCTCTAAGCATAACCTTAATCTTACTATTATAAAATAAAAGGTATTGTATTTTTTTAGCTATTACTTTAGTAATTGATACCTACATGTATTATGTATTATTATATATGTTTTGTATTATTAATATTGTTATATAAAGCCATATATATATATATATATATATATATATATATATATATATATATATATATATATTGTTTTTGTAAAGTAACATTTTTATTTATATACTTTATTCCTTCATTGGCGGATCATATAAAAATTGTCTGTTTACATTTTATAATATGCTGGAAACACGTAACAATATATTTCATTTTCATAGTGACCAAGTTACCCCTGCTTCTCCTCTGTAATCCTGAAACTGTACAAAAACAAGCGCACATACACAGACACATGCTGGAGCCTGGCTCATGTGAAAATCTCCTATCAGGCAGTACCCCTCCCCCCCCTCATGTGTTCTGGCTCAGTGTTGAGTTTTGGGCTGAGGGTAGGGGGAGGTGAGAGGGTTTGTGTCGGAGGGGATCGGGGTATCAACTACTTTCTGCAAACTCTGGGGTCAATTTCTCTGCTTTTTCCTCAGGAGATGAAGAAGAAGTGAGTGGAAGACTGATACGCCTCGCCAATGCGAGCCAAGCTAACTCTCTCTCTCTCCGTTCCTTCCTCTCTCCCTCTGTATCTCTCGCCCTCTGTTGTTCTGTGAATGTTCACTTCTTTTCTTTGAACTCACTTCACCTTCTTTGTTCTTTCTTCTCTCTCTCGCACTCTCTCGCACTCTCTCACTCTCCCTTTGTCTTCTCCTTCCTCTCTCATCTCTCTCTTGTTTCATTGTCTTGTTCTGTGATCCATGCGCCATCCGTTTAATGAGTTTCCCTTTCGCCATTTGTCTCGATCATTCACTCTCTTCCTTCATTTCCCCTTTTCTTTCTCCCTCTCTCTCTCTCTCTCCTCTCTCCTCTCTCTCTCTCTCTCTCTCTCTCTCTCTCTCCCTCTCTCATGCTTTCATTCTGTCTTCTGTTGCCTTTTTCTTTGCCTCTGTCTTTCTCTTGCAGGATTTTGGGAGGTGTCCAGAACAGTTAGCTTTTAAGTTTCTCTCTTTCTCCCACTCACAGGCACACAAACACACACAGACACACACACACACACACACACACACACACACACACACACACACACACACACACACACACACTCTAAGTGGAAGCAGGACTTAATTTGATACTTTCTCTTTTTACAGCCCCCCAAACACCCCTCATTTTTGTGACAACCTTTGCTCAGCGGCCTCAAGTACACACACACACGCACACTCTGCATTGAAAGGGGTCGCGTCCTGGTCCTACTTTGGGTGTTTTGCTGACACAATCAGAGAGAATTAAAGTCTCTCTTTCTCTCTGTCTCTCTCTCTCTGTCTGTATGGCTCTATTCACACTTGGTATTAGCATCTGTCTCAAATGCTCTGATCTGAGTGGACAGCAAGATAGATAGGTGCTTATTTCCATGTGTTTTGGGCAGAAATGCATCAATACCTCCTTTTTAGACTGAGTATGTGTTTTTTGGTACTTGCAGCTAAACCCTGATGACCCAGGGGTGTAGAACCAACATTTGGGCCCCATGCACAGTAATGTACCCAGCCACCCCCCCTCCTCTCTCCAAAGAAAAGGAAAGGAAAAAAATATATTGTATTTATTATGTTTTTTATTATGTTATTATGTATCTTGTTATAAGGTTGGCTGATAAACATTTAAGGCTTAAACAATACATGACAATACGGAAGATGTGCTTTAAATCATCAATCTTGCTGTACTGTAATAAGGGTTAGATTTAAACTTGGCCTATATTCAAAACAATCAGTGTAATTAGAGGAAAATTCAACAGAGAAGACTAAAAATAAATAAATGTAATTACTGTCATTTTCACAGAAACTGCTCAACATGTGTGGTTTATTGATTGGAACACCTGTTAGCTGCCTGCTTTGGTCATCACCCTGTCTCATGTCTTCAGCTGCATCAGAAAAGGAAGAGGTGCTGCTCTCTCTCTCTCAGTTACTGCCTCTGGAGCTAACAGTGTGTGTTTCACAGGTTAGCTGCTGGGCTGAGGCTAATCTCGATTAGTTATGATCACAGAAACACTGTCTGATTACTTGCTGCATTGAATCAAGTCCTGTGCTTCTTTATTAGCTTGTGCTTGTTGCAAATGACTGCAAATGTAGCTAATCGCCATAGATGTGGCTAATCGCTAGTTAGCTAGCTAACTTATGTTACTGTGACATATTTACTGTTTGGAGCTTTAGGCTCACCTCTCTTCTGAAAGAGGAAGACCAGAGGATGATTGCCCATTTATTGCTTTCTCACTCTGGGCTCCTTCTGTTTCCAAATGCTGAGTTTGGATTCATTTTGAAGTGGTCAGAACTGGCGGACAGCCACTAATGATAGACGCAGAACTTCATGGAACATACATGCATGTATGGTTGGTTTCTGCTATAACAGAGAATGTCAACATTAGAAACCAAATTCTAGTTATTTCTCAGGCTCTTAAGTCATGTCAGAGCTGCTTTATGAGGAGCCTGGCATCTTCCTGTGACCCGCATCGTATCAAAAACAGGACTGCAGAACACCAGAGGGCGTCCGTGAGCGAGTCGTCAATGAATAGGAGTAAATAGATCTAAACAGCTAAAAACGGAAAGTTAAAATAGTTTCTATAATCACGTGCACAGAACTTTAATTTTAGAAAGTAGAAGCTTATATTTAACTACAAAAGCAAAGAAACTCACATGTATGTTTACTTTTTTCTACAGCGAACGGGTTTTGGCAGCAGGATGCTACCATTACTGATACTGAGTGCTGATTGGTTGGTGAGCGGAGCAGCTCATTGGCTGTTCGTGCTCAGTGAACGTCCCTGAGTCGCCATTTTAAACTCATATAACTTGAGTTCAAAAGCGCTCAAAAATATAACAGTAGTGTTAAAATGTTTTATTTTATTCTGTGTTCATGTATGAATGTATTATTTTACATTAAAAATGTTTAAGCATTTATAAACTATGATTTTGCTCAAATGCTCCATCTTAACCCATTCATTTTGGACTCGCTCCGGAGCGCCCTCTAGCGTTTGAGAAACCCAGAAGACACTACAGAGTGGTAATTCTTCTCTCTAAGTTCTCTGGTCAGGTCCATCATTACCTGTGGTCCGACCCCCTCTGCTGATACTGATACCATAATGAGGATACTACCTAAAATTAAGTAATTGTTAACTGAGTAACTTAACAGTTAGTAACTGTGCTACACAGCTTTGCTAACTGTGCACTGAAACTAAAACCAGGCAGTACCGCAAATGTCTTGTAAACAACTGACTTTGTTAGCCTGCATGTGTTTACCCGCATAGGAGGTGGTTTGTGTGTGCTTAAATGAGCTAAAATCACACAGTGTACGCCTGGCGGGAATATGCCAAGGCAGAATGTTTAAAGTGACTAACGACTTTGTGTCCGACTGCCACTTTGCTGTGCAAGCAGACCCTCATTCATTGCCAGCTTGAGTCATGTGTTCGTTAGCGCAGCAGTGTACGCCAGGTTTACTTCACATGGTGTAAAGTGGTATTGGATGCAGGTATCAGTACGAGTAAATGAGCACAGATACCAGTATAGGTGATGATGCATCCCTGGTCTTGATTGCGTCTCGCACAGGTACATGTGTACAGCGCATATGTACTATGTCCAGTAGTGGGGGCGGTCGCACTGCTCATACCACCTGACCCATTATAAGCATTTTGTACTAATTATAACCATTTAGGATGTTTTGCAAAACATTCTTACTTCGAACACTTCAAATTACTGTAATTATATTTAATTATGTCTATCAATATCACTATCACCAGAAATATTTTCAAATAAAATGCAGCATCATAAGAGTGTTTTAACTGCTGTGTGTTTATTAACTTCATTAACATTAGTTTCTATATAAAACTGCTGATCAGTCAATAGAAACTTGGATATCATTACATCCTGTTCAGGATTATTAGATTTATCAAAACAAATAAACAACTAACCAAGTCCCTTGTGTGGGAGTTCATGAAAAAATAATATTAGTCTATCTAGAACCTAGAGACTGATTACATGATTAAATGTCTATGAAGATGCTGAGTTGGTGAGCCAAGAAGACTAAAGTATCTGACATAGTATGTTGAAAGACCTTCATGCACTCACATTTTAACATTTGGCACCCAAAAAAGTACACACACACACACACACACACACACACACACACACGCATATATATATATATATATATATATATATGAGGTTTTGTTCCGACAGCAGCGATATAATTTGAATATGCCAGTTGCTGTTTACACTGTGTCAAAACTTCATGACAAACGGACCAAGAGAAATAGATCTTATTTATATTGAAAGATAAGAAAGTTTTTCCTTCTCCTGTAAAGTTGCTTCTGTGTTTTTTGTTCCGATGGCGACAATATGTGTCCCTGAACATCTCCAAAGGTGGTTTATGTGATCGGATTACAGTGTTTCTCAGAGACGTGTTGTACCCGTGTTCACACCTGTTCTCAGTGCTGTCCACTTATGATTGGATCACCCAGGATGCATGTTGAAACCAAGAGTGAACGGGGCTTGTGACCTCATTTACACCTTGTCGTGTCATGTGACTTGTGTCTGGCCCAGTAATACTAGCTTTCTCCTAAGTGAAATTACACTAATTTCAGGTGAGCATTTTCCTGTTGAGACCTCGAGAGAGTGAACATCTAGCTGAAATGCATCTTAAATCTGTTTTGAATGTGTCTTGTGTGCATTTACACCTATGTTTTACGTGGATAATCTCTATCTGGATATATTTGGGATGCATGAAGAAACTAGATGTAAACCGGGCCTGTGTCTGTCTCTCCCTCTCCTTGTCTCTCTGTCTCTCTCTCGCCCTATTTTTAGCCATGCATATTCCGGCTCAGCTTTTATTTCGGTGCTGGTTGGAGTGTTGGAGAGCATACTGTACAGTCTAACTTAAAGCTAGCGCGCCGTGTGTTTGGAAAGCAGTGGATGAGTCAGAGCTGAAACGCTGTGTGCTTCGTTTAGTTTATCATGAATATGTTTTTTCTTGCCGTATCTAGGATGCCTTGTTTTTGAAATAGCTCTTCCTGAAAGGTTCGAGGAAAGGCATGATTAAATAGCTGCTGACTTGCATTTTCTTTTTTTTTTTTACTTTGTTTATGGCATTTGAGGGATAGTGCAAAGAAGGAGAATTGGGACCCGATTTCCTCAGTGATGAAAAGTTCTCCCCGTCTGAAGTGACAAAGAAGAGCCAATTACCGGAATCCTCCGTCAGTCTCTTCTCCCCGAGGGACGTGCTCTGTTCCTCTCTGCTCCTCTCCACTCTTCTCTCGCTTTCCCCATGTTGTAGGCTAGCATGGCGGAATAAATAGAAAACCCAACCTCAATTCAGATCCAGACATCCACCTCACTCCCATTCACCCAAACGCTGCACCTGTTTGGCTATTTTTGAAGGGTCCGTGTCATGGAGAGCCAAATTTCCTTCCCTTTATGAAATAAAGGAGTTTGATGTACTATGTAAACATAGCGTAACATTTAAAAACGTTATTCCTTCCCAAGAGTCCATTTATGGAAACTAAACCCATAAACACGGCCCACTTGTGATGAATCATGAACATATTTACTGTCTGTTAGGAAATGTGTCATTGCCGCCTCCCAAAGGATGTGAAGACTTTGTTCACACTAACTTTTCTTCCATACGTTGCATCCTGGAATGCTATTTGATGAGCCAATCAGAGCAGCGGTCTTTTACATTCCACTCAATCCTCACCCACCCACCCATCCTCATTAGACTGACCCATTTAGACTAATGTGAATAGAGGGACAATCTTAACCATATCCCGTATGAATTGGGATAACATTCTTGAACACAGAATGGATGGAGAATGTGGAGATCATTCTATAAGACTGTGAAAAGGGGAGATCATTCTAGAACAATGTGCATAGGGGGAGAACATTCTAGAACATTGTGAATGGGGACAACATTGAATAGTCCTAAAGAGGAAAACACTCTAGAAATATGTGAATGGAGAGACTGTTCTAAAATAGTGTGAATGGGAGCAACACTCTAGAACAGTATGAATGGGGAGAACATTCTAGACCAGTGTGAATGGGAAGAACACTCTAAAACAGTGTAAATGGGGAGAACACTACAATAGTGTGAATGCAGAGAACATTCTAGAACAGTGTGAATACAGAGAACATTCTAGAACAGTGTGAATGTGGAGAACATTCTAGAACAGTGTGAATGCAGAGAACATTCTAGAACAGTGTGAATGCAGAGAACATTCTAGAACAGTGTGAATGCAGAGAACATTCTAGAACAGTGTGAATAGGGAGAAGATTATAGAGGTATGAGGTGTGAGTGTTTGGGTTTGCTGGTGTTTGTTGGAGAGTGGCAGGTCAGTGTGATCTGAGCTTTAAAGGCACATTAAAATCAGACTGTTTTTAACTGTAGGATAAAGACAGGCTGTAAAATGATCAATTAAACTGAGGTTATATCTGCTTTTTGATTCATACACATCACACAGTCACAGTGCTGTTTTATTAAGGGACCTCAGGGAAAAAATAAAACACAGGAAAATGTAGAATATGGACCCTTTAATTAACAGAGGAGTGCGGCGTCGCGCAGGCCTCTGTGGAGATTTCTCCAGATTAATTGAATTTGCCGCGACTAATCGCTCTGGTGATGCTCCATCTTTCATGGTTGGAGGAGGACGTGGATCGAGAGGGGGCTTTATTTGCCGTATTTACCGCTGACGTGTTCGTTTGGTTACAGACAGAGCAACGGCAGAGAGACCGTGTTAACAGAGTCCTGGAGATGTTGCTGTATATGACCTTAACCAAACTTTAACATGACTTCATCACAAGTGCTGTTCTCTTTCATTCTTTCTTTCATTCTGCATTTCCTTCTTTGTCTTTCTTTCTTTTTCTTTTCTTTATTTGTTTCTTTCTTTCTTTCTTTCTTTCTTTCTTTCTTGTCTTTATTCTTCCTTTGCTTCTTTCTTTCTTTCTATGTTCATTTGCATAGTTTACTTTCTTGCCCTCTTTTCTTTCTTTCTTTCTTTCTTTCTTTCTTTCTTTCTTTCTTAATGTACTGGAGCCTGTGGAATGTGTTTGTGTGTGTCTGTGTGTTTGTGTGACAGTAAAAGAGATAGAAAGAATGAGATAAAGAGAAAAGAAAGTAAGAAAAAGAAGCAAGGAAAGAAAGAAAGGAAAGGAGGAAGAACAAAGGCAATGAAGAAAGAAAGAAAGAAAAAAGAAAGAAAGAATGAAAGAAAGGAAGGAAGGAAGAACAAAGACAATGAATAAAAAAAGAAAGAAAGAAAGAAAGAAAGAACAAAGACAATGAGAAAATAGAAAAGAAAGTAAGAAAATGAAAAACAAGGAAAGAAAGAAAGAAAGAAAGGTAGAAGGGAAGGAAGAAAAAAGACAAAGAAAGAAAGAAAGGAAGGAAGGAAGGAAGAACAAAGACAATGAAGAAAGAAAGAAAGAAAGAAAGAAAGAAAGAAAGAAAAAGAAAGAAAGAAGACCAAGAAAAAGATAGAAATAGAAATGAACAAAGAAATAAAGACAGAACAAAAGACAAAAAAGAAAGACAGGACAGAAAGAAAGAAAGAAATTAAGAAAAAGAAGACATTTTAGTTCTTTCTTTCTTTTTTTCTTCTTTCTTATATTCCTATTATCTTACTTTCATTTCTCCCTTGCTGTATTTGTTTCTGTCTCTTTCTCTCTTTCTCTCTTTGACTTTCTCTCCCACACACTCACACACACTCACACACACACACACACACACACACACACACACGCACACACACTCACACACACACACACACAGACACACACTCCACAGGCTCCAGTATATTAAAGCAGTGGCACGGTGCTGGCAGCAGTCAGGCTCTCTGGCCTTCTCATCCTCCAAAAAAGAGAGAGACAAACAGCAAGCGCTGCTTCATAAATACAGCCACACATTCTCTCAGGGTCTGCAGAGACGTCCTACCGCACAGTCAGAGTCAGTCCCATCTGCGCTGTCATCCGCCATAATAACTAGTCATACCATAAACACACCCGCCACCTGTAAAGACGCATAATGAAGATGTATTCAGCACCACGGACGGCACCCACTGGGCTGCGTTCAGCACCACGGACAGCTCCACTGTGCCTCTACTGATGACTTCAAGGCAGTGTTAAACCAACTACTTAGCCTGACTGAAAAATACACCACTTGTCTTTATAATTCTAAAGCATTCTAAAAATAATAATGCCTTTAGCTACACGCCTGAATATATGTATTCGTAATGTACTTGCAAACTGTTTTAAAGTATTCTGCATTTAGATACAGAATAAATTAAGATACGTGCTCAGAATGGTGATGCATTTCATGAAAAGAGATAAATATGCCTGGAATATTTTAAGCTCCACTAAGTTGAACACAGCACTATTTCCTTCTCCTTCCTAGTCCAGTATAAATACGTCCATCTGCCCCGTGTTTATGTAACACAGGTTACAACATTACAGTGTTAATACACGTTAAATCTGGCTCTCTAGTTCCACTGATCTATAGACTTTTAACCTCCCAGTCACAGTCACATCTAACAGAGAGAAACCCAAAACCAGTTCTGGCGACCCCGCGAGAGCAAATCCGACCCGTGTCGTAGCCCCATTAGCCGCCGTACAGCCATTAGTTTATTAGTTTAGGTGCATTCTAGAAAATTTGGGAGAGGCTGTAGAGTCCAGTGGGAAATGTTTGTTGTTTGTCTCCAGCTTTGGGTTACCATGGTGAAATTGGGCAAAGATGACAGGTATTACTCAATGTGCCTCAGTATTTCTCTGCTTATTTATGTTTAACACTCATAATACATTGTTGAATAATGCATTTCTGTGACGTATGGTAGAATAATGTTAATGAATCCTGATTTATTTCTTGTCTTTTTTTTCTACAACACACATTTTTGCTCAGATTCTTTTTGTAAACTGTGCTGATCAAACTGTGTTCACTTACAAACCAGTAAGCCAAAACATTATGACCACAATATGCTGATGGTCCTCCATGTGCCACCAAAACAGCTCCAATCCAGTACAGAATGTAAAAAAAGTGACTAATTATGTAATGAACTGTGTAATTAACGATGTATTTACAGTATGTAATTACACACTGTAAATACACAGTACCCTTCTTTGCTCAGCTCTCGACTAGAGTCAGAATTCAATACTTTTATGGTAATGACCGAATTACTTCAATACTACCAAGTATTATAATATTCCATGTCATTCAATGCCAAATTTCAATGCTGAAGTACTGAAGAATCAGCGAATTGGCTGTGATGTTATTAATGACACAATATCTTGATTGGCCCTGCGATGGACTGGCGACCTGTCCAGGGTGTATCCTGCCTTCCGCCCAGTGACAGCTGGGATAGGCTCCAGCACCCCACCGCGACCCAGAAGGATAAGCGGTTTAGATGATGGATGGATGGATGGATATCTTGATTAGTCTGGGGTCAATAAATAAAGAAGTGTCATTTCTGGCTTAAGCCATATCCATTTTTTGGTTGGTAATTTAACAGAAGGTATCAAAAAAGTATCATTCAAGAATTAATAGCAAAGTTTTATCAATTTATTCATTTTTTGCAATTACCAGGGGCAATTCTAGACCCCCTTTTTCATCTCAGCCCCCTGAAAATGTCATTCTTTCCTAAATAAATTAACCTCTTTAAATCCCCAGCTGATCACATATAAAGGCTTATTATTCAGTAACTACAGGGACTCTAATGCAAACTGGTTGAGCTATTCTTAGGACATAGAAGTGTGTAATAAAACTTGGGGGCTTTTAAGGGGTTAAAATCCTTAGACTTTTTGAGCTGTTTCTCTTGTGCTGAGGTAAACAAGCTTTTCCATTCTCCCCTTCCTTCTAAGATTCTGTGGTTTGATCCTTACTGAAGATAGAGGTGTGAAGCTGAATAACCCATATATATTATAGCCATAACCCTCTAATGCTAAGTCTGAATGACCGGCAAGGAACAGCGGCAATATTATGGACTTTGCTTAGGCAGAAAATCTTGATAGCACATATTAAGGATGTGGATCTTGTGCTGCCATATAATACTCAGCTTGTGTAGGCCACACATCTGTGTAATCTAAAAAGAAGGGTGTAGAGACAAACACAAGGCAGGCCGCATCTGGTGCATAAAAAAGAAGGTTGTGCTTCTTGGGGCACACAGGGTTTTTTTGAGTAAGGTTGACCAAAAATGACTAAAACATGTAGAAACTGGCAATAATACATAGAAACTAGACAAATGCACTGTAAAAATTATTTGTAGTTTTAACCCTTTAAAATTTCAGGCTTTTTACATACCAAGGCTTATTATTCAGTAACTATGTGGACTACCATGCAGCTGGCTGAATGATTCTTAGATTATAGAAGTGTCCAGTGGGTCTTGGCCATTTATGTAACTACGACATACCTTCTCTGAAACAATGTGTTAGCACTGAAACAGTGTGGTTGCACTGAAACAGTAGTGTTTGCAGTAACAAACGTAACTTGGAAGTATCTTCAGCAGCACATTAGCTTATCAGCTAACTTAAGTAGCTAACTGTGAGGTTAGCTGAGGCTTCTCAGGCCCAATCTGATGCTGCATTCAACTTGTAACTTGAAATTTCCAACCTCCAAGAAGGAAAAATCTAATAAAACATCCCTTCAACTGGAAATTCCTACTCAGAAAGTTCAGATCATCAGATCAACATGGCTGCGCACACTTTCAGTTTTAATAAACCAGATTGCAGTTGGGCCGATTCTTGGGCCGATGAGCATTGGTTGACTACCATATTATGCATGCGGGCCAGAATAGAGCCAGATACCAGACAGCTTCTTAAAGTTTTGCCTCTTTTTATGGGCAAATTCTGGTGTGAATGTTGTGGACCAACAATATAATTGCTCCAGATTTGGGCCAGGCTTGGGCCACATCCACTTTACAGCATGTGGGCCAGATCTAGGCTAAGGACTCTGGGCCAGAATGAACTCAAGGGTGTGGTCCACAAGTTGGCCAGGCAAATTTTGCTAATTGGGAAAGAACCACTGCTTTTAAATGAGATTAGATTTAGATCAGTCAGTATACAGACACAGTAGCTCTATACATTCCACTATTACTAAAAGACATTAAACCAAGAACAAAACGGCAGACACTGGCATTAGGTGACATGTGGCTTAAAATTTACATCATGAAAGGCAGTTAGTTTAAATGAGTCAGTTAGTTTGTACAGATCTCTTGTTACGGGGCTTCTGCCATGCCACAGTCAACAGCTGGACAGTAGAGTCTCCAGCATCCTTATGCTAATTTACTCCAGCATTCCTATGCAAATCTTAGTGGCCTTTACAATCGATTGCTCAGCTTTTTTTATTGTGTTATGGGGTGGAGTCTCACTAATGGTAAAATCCTAGAATCGCCCTCGAATGATACCCAGCCCTACTCTCAACTCCTAGGGTTAAAGCACACATCTGTTTTATAGAGTATACTTTCTCCAGCTTTCACCCAAACAGCTCTCAGAACCATGTAATCAGGCTTTAGAGACTGAATACAGCTTTAAAGTGAGCTGCCTTCAAGAATATAGACAAGCAGGGTGGAAAATTGAAACAGAGTTGCTGCTATATTCTCGTAATCCATTCTGCATTGTTTTTGTTTTCCCTGCAGATGACATCACGCATCGCTTCCATTATTTTGTTCATCCGTCCCCAAGCCTGGCTTAAGCTGGGTGGCTTTTCTGGGTGGGACGTAACTGCGGGCGAGAGCGCTTCTTGGGTTTATTTTGAGCACAGTTCTCATTCGGAGGCGAGTGCTTAGCGCAGGAGCGTGTGTGAGGCTGAGGTGTGTTTTCGTGTAATTTGGTGTCGTGGGGAAAGGGAAGGCTTTGAAGTCGTGGCACTTGAGAAGTCATTAATATGTATTAAGCCTGCATTATTTGCGGATCCTATAAACGCCCGTGTGTTCGGTGACAAGCGCGAACAGTTCACCGCTGCTTTTCTATGGCTTTAAATACAGGAGGTGAGAGAGAGAGAGACACAGAAAAAGAGAGAGAGAATGAAGAATGGTAAATTGTGTGAAGACACATTGTCTCCGCGGTGTGAGACACGCAGGCAGTCTGACTCCTCCTCACGCGTGTGAGCTGACGCAGTGTGTGTGTATGTGTGACGTGTTGCGGCGTGTGTTCGTTAGCAAGTCTCGTTATCTTCTGAGTAATCGATGGGTTCAGAGAGACCGCTGGGCAGAGGTGGGACCAGGGCTGCTGAGTTTGTCCTTCATCACAAGGACACGGACACACACACACACACACACATTTTTGTACAGTGTCAGGACATGGGTATACATACGCCCCTTGTGTTTTATATATATGCAAGTACAGTACTGTGCAAAAGTCAGAGACCACCCTTCATTTATTCCCTTTCCAGTCAAAATAGCCTTTAAGAATATATTATTCATGTTTCAGCATCACAAAAGCAGAAAACATATTGCTGCTGTCAGAACAAAACCTTGTATCTCCATTTTTGTATCTGTCATTTTTTGCCTGTTGCCCTTTACATTGTATGTACATTTCATGATGAATGGACTAAAAGAAATGGCCCAAAATGACTTCGAAAAAGTTCTGGTTCCATTGACTTACATTATAAGTAAAGAATGTTTTTTTCTTCTCCTGTAAAGTTACAATTTTGGAGATACGAGGTTTTGTTCCAACAGCAGCATATTTTTCAATATTTAGTGTGTCCACTCTTTAAATTCATTACAGCTTTCATCCTTTTCAGCAACATTGCTTTCATTTTTTTACAGAAATCTGCAGAGATATTTTTCCACACTTCCAAAGTTCAGTCTTAGCAGTTGGTTGTGTGCACGATTGCTAGGAGTCCCATTTTCTCTATATCATTTAATAATTGTTGAACTCCTTCTTTATGCAAGTGGATTATTTTATATCTGATCTCCTCAGAGAAACATCTCCTAAAAAATAAATTAATTGTACTTAATGGCCATTTTGCCTGGATATTGAATAAACAGGTAAAATGTGACTTTTGCACTGTATTATTTCTATGTAATTAACACTAATTAAGTTACACTAATGTGTCCCATATGTATTATATATATCGCTGCTGTTGGAACAAAACCTTGTACCACATTTTTTAGTTTTTGACACAATTTGAAAAGGCCTGTTGCCTTTTACATTATGTCAAAATTTCATGGTGATTGGACCAAAAGAAATGGACAGAAAATACTTGGAAATATTCTGGTTCCATTGACTTACATTAAAAGTAAAGTATGTTTTTTCCTTCTCCTCTAAAGTTACCATTTTGGAGATACGAGGTTTTGTTCCGACAACAGCGATATGTATGTCCATATGTAACAAGACTGAGTCTGACCCCTCAAGCTAACCCTGATTCTAACCTCACTAACCATAAAGAAACATTTTTATTCTTTCAGTTTTAGGAACTGACAACATGGAGCTCGTGTAAAAGCACTTTAAAACATAAGGAGCTTTGTTGGTTCTGTAGGTCCTGTTTTTCTCTGCTTGTCCTACAAAGAAGAACATTGTCCTAAAAATGAATGAAAACACCCAAACAGACACACAGAAATCCTCCCAGCTCACACACCGGAAACGCCTCACGTCCTCACATGCGTAACGTGTTTATGTGCCTGTGTATGTTTTTGTTTTCGTGTTTTCTGCCGGCTTGTTTGTGTTGTTTTCTCTCCGAGCAGATGGGGGAGGAAATGTCACTAACTGGAGAAAAATAGCAGCTTCCTTCCTTTCTCTCTCCTGACTTTCTTCATCTTCATCTCAGCTTCTGCCGATACCAGTTCCTGCCTTGTTAGTCACATATGTTAATCATCTGCTCTCTCGTTCACTTCTGATCCCCCTCTTCACTCCCTCTCTTCTTCATCTCGCTCTGCTTTAGACCGCCCTGCCCACACAGTGCACCCCTCTTTCTCTGAACACGTTCATTTCTATTTTAATCTCTCCCCTCACTCATTCTCTCTCTTTATCCTCTTGCTCTTGTTCTCTCTCCTCTCTCACCCTTTCTCTCACTCTCATTCTCTCAGCCTTCTCTTCTCTTGCTTTTGTTCCTCGTCTGTCTTCCTCTATCCTCTTCCTCTCTTTCTTTCCCTCTATTTCTTTCTCTTGACTCTTCCCTCCTGCTCTTGTTCTCCCTCCTTCTCTCTTTCTCCCTTAATCTCTCTCTTTCACTCGTGTTCTTCCTTTCTCACCATTTCTCTCTCTCCTCTGTCCGACAACTCTGGCTCTTGGTCTCTCAAACGTGGACCTATCTCTCTCTCTCTCTCTCTCTCTCTCTCTCTCCCTCCCTCCCTCTCTCTCTCTCCCTCTCTCCCCTTGATCTTATCCCTCTTTATCACTCCCTCTTTCGCTCTTCCCCTCTTGCTCTCTCCTTTTCTCTCTCTCTTTCTCTCTCGTTCCCTCTTTCTCTCATACCCCCCCCACTTTGCTCTCTCTCTGTCTCTCTCTCCTCTTGCTCTTATTCTTCTTCGCTCTCTCTCCATCTTTCCACCTCTCTCTCCCCTTCCTCTCTCTCTCCATCTCTTCTCCTCTCTTCTTCTTCTCATTCTTCTGTCTCTTCCTCTTTCTCTCGTTCTCTCTCTCTCTCCCACATTGATTTTTTCCCTCTCTATCACTTTCCTCTCTCTTTCTTTCTTCCCATCTTGCGCTCTCTCTCTCTCTCTCTTTCCCCTTGCTCTCTTTGTCCCTTATTTGCTCTCTCTCCCCCTCTCTCTCTTCCTCTTTCTATCTCCCCCCTTGCTCTTGTGCTTATTACCTCTCTTTTTCTTTCTCTCTCTCTGCCTCTCTCCATCTTTCCACCTCTTTCTTCTCCCCTTCTCTCTCTCTCTCTCTCTCTCTCTCTCTCTCTCTCTCTCTCTCTCTCTCCCCCCCCTCTCTCTCTCTCTCGCCTGAAGGAGAAAACACTTTTTTATGTGTTTTTTCAAAACCAGGTCACATAGAAAAATAGTACAGAGGGTCTTGGTGCCTCACAAGAGCCCCCCCTACACAGGAGCATCTTTAGAAAGAGGGAGAGCGAGTGAGTGTGAATGGGACTGCGTGTGTGTACACACGTGTCAGTGGGCGCGTAGAGGCCGCAGCAGGATGACCTCGTCAGATTACATCAGCCTGTTTAGCAGGAGGCGCATGCTGCACACACACACATTCACACACACACACACAGAAACACACACACACACACACACACACAGAAACACACACACAGAAACACACACACACGCACACACACACATACACACAAAAACACACACAAGGCTGCAGACGGCTCTGCCAGCTGTTTTCTCTGTGTGAAGTAAAGGCTGTGCGCTCTCTGTGCTGCCCCAACACTCATCACTCTAATGACCTCGGTACCCCACCTTCATCTATACTGTGAATGCGCATGTACAGGACCCCCATTCCTCTCCTCCATCCATCCTCCACCCTTCTGTCCAGAGCGAGCAGCAGAGACGCTACAGATGTTCCTGCAAGGCTGTTATTAGGGGTCCAAGCACTCGTCATTGAACCTTAATGTGATTGTTAGTATTTCTCTTTTTCTTCTTTCTCTTCCTCTTCATCTTCTTTTTCTTATTCTTCCGCTTGTTCTTCTTCTTCATTTACTTCTTCATCATCTTCTTATTCTTCTTGTTCTTCTTGTACTTCTTACTCTTCTCCTTCTTCTTATTACCTGCATCGTCTTCTTTTTTTTTCTTCTTCCACTTCTTCTTCTTCTTCTTCTACTACTTCTTCTGCATTTTTTCTTCTTTATCTTCTGCTTCTGTATTACTTCATTTTTTGTTGTTTTTCTTCTGATTTGTCATATTTTTCTTGTTCTACTTTCTTTCTACCCTCTTCTTTTTCTTATTGCTTTTTTCTTATTTTATTTCTCCTTCTTATTTTTCCACTTCTTCAACTTCTTCCTTTACTCTTTCCTCTTCTTCTTCTTTTTGTCTGTTCTTCTTTTAAATTGTTTGTTTTCTTGTGCCTTTTTTTCATCTGCTTTGCTTCATCATATACTTTTTCTTCTTTTTCATCATCTTCTGCCTTTGCTCCTTCATATTCCTCTTCTTTTACTTCTTTGCCTCTTCTTCTGCATTTTCTTCCTTTCTGTCTTCTTTGCTTCTTCTTCTTCTTCCTTTGCTCCTTCCTTTTTTTATTCTGCTTTAAAAAGAATCATTCAGATAATACTGTTATTGTAGAGACACAAAATTTGGTGGACAGTTCATTTCTTCTCCGTTCCTCCTTTCAAGTGAGCAAAATGGGACCAGTTTCATAAAAGGTAGCGTTATAGCGCGGTGTTGAACATTTTGGCCCATAGCTCCAGCAACGTATATCAGAGACAAAACTCTTCCCACTGACTCCTCAGCTACAAGTGAACAAAACTGCCGTTTGGACTGTGTAATGCCACCCAGTGCACACAGATCAAAAGGGGGCACTATAAAAATAATTACAGCAGCGTACTTGTGAAACAGTGCTTGGACCCTAAAGATTGCCACTTGTTACTATTACAATTGTTATGTTTGTTGCCTTTATTGTTCATGTCGTCCTTATTGTTGTCGTCCCTCGTGAACTAATTTAATTTTAATGCTTCTGCGCACGTTCACAGTGACACATTGCGACTTCACGGCACACATGGAGCATCTCACGCCAGTCGCGTGCATGCATGTCAGTTTGCAGCGAGTACAGCTAACACCACGAGCACAGCCAAAGCTCTCACGCTGTCTGTCTCACATTTTCTCTCATGTGCACGCGCACGAACCAGATGCACAGTCAAATCTGGTGGAGAGACAGCCTGTCACTCACTCTCTCTCTCACTGTCTGTCACACACACACACACACTGAGCCATTTCGTCACATTCATGCACACACACACCTGCTATGAATAGAGCTCGCAGGCAGGTGTGAGCCAGCGGAGAGGTTGAGTTAGGTTAGCGTAGTTGCTAACCGCAGGGTTACATGTGTTGTGATTTCTTGCCTGTTATCGCTCCCTCTGTGGCTCTGCTCACAATACAGAGTTGAATTGGCACATTTCCCATATTTTTTGCCTGAATGTGACACAAAGCAGATTTGATGTGTTGTAGATTATGATGTTAACCAGGCTAGCTAGCAACACTAAAACAGCTGGAGCTGCTGAACTCTCTGCTAAGCCTGTGAATCATTGCCTAAAAAATTGTCCACTATCTAAAGTCAGCTTTCAAAGACAAAGTCCGAGACTTATTGGTCAGCTGGTTGTATGCAAAATGACCCCTGGTCAAATGAGTAAAATAAATTTTACAGTTTATGTTTTATTATTTTTCAATATGTTAACCAATAAATAGAAATTGTGCACCAAAATTGGCAAAAAATGCTATATTAAAATTTGTTCCATACGGAGAATGCATGCTTATTTCCCAAAGCAATCAACAAAATATAATAATAATAATAATAATACTAATACTAATACTACTACTACTAATAATAATAATAGTAGTAGTAGTAATGATAATAATAATAATAATAATAATAATAATAATAATAATAGTAATAATAATAATAATAATTTTACCAGAGATATTTTTTGCATACATCTGTATGAACAGTATGCTTGTGATGAGGCTGAGGTCATTATTATCTGCAGCTGTACAACACAATATATTACAGAACTACATACAGAACAAACTAAGAAGCTAAACATCTGGATGATGCATAGGAATATGTGCAGTTTCAGTGTGAGTATTATATAATATGAGTAAATGTGCATGTGTGCAGGGACTCGAGTCAGACGTTAACCTGACTCGCAATCTCTCTCTCTCTCTCTCTTTCTCTCCCCCTCTCTCCGTCTTTCTTTTTTCTTTCTCTCTTTCTCTCTTGTCTCTCTCTCTCCTCTTACTCTCTCACTGTGAGCCTCTCGCTTTTTACTCTCAAACTCCTTTTTCCTGCTTTCTCTAATTTTAGTTGTTTCTCCTTCACCTTTTGCTCTCTCTGTCACTCCCCCTCTCCTGCAACTCGAATAAAGTCAAGGCTGGCAATCAGTGGTGAAGCGCATACATACATGTATACACGCGTGTGTGTGTGTGTGTGTGTGTGTGTGTGTGTGTGTGTGTACTCAACCTCACCTATAGGCTCAAAGACAGATCATTCCTTCTGTCTCTCATCCTCCATTGTTTACACCCTGTTTCGATTGTATATCTGTCTAATCTCACTCTCTCTCTGTCTATCTCTCTCTCTCTCTCTCTCTCTCTCTCTTTTCTCCTACAGCTGCGAAGGAGTCCTGGCTCTCACTTCTTCTCTCCTTTACAGGGCCTAGAGATGAAGGAGAGGATCGAGGGAGGGAGGGAGGGAGGGAGGTTTGAAGAGGAAAAGAGAGAGGGAGAGGAGTGAATGGTCAGGGGAAGCGTGTTTGCAGTGGTGTCTGTGTGGAGGGCAGAGTGAAGGAGCAGGATGGGGGGCTACTGAAAGGGAGGTGAAAGCGTTTGAGGCCATTTCTCCCTCTTCATTTCTCACCTGAGTCATCCTCTCTCTAAAGAGCCAACAGCCACCTCACACTGAATAACATGACTTAAACAAGAGCCAAACGGACAGCCTGTTATTGAATCTCAATTTTCTCTTTTTTCCTGCACCTGTTTTTTCTTTCATTCTCTTTACTCTCTCTTTTTCTCTCTTTCTCTCTATTTTATCTCTCTCTCTGTCTTTCTTTCTTTCTCTCTCTTTCTCCTTTTTCCGATGCTTGAATAGAAGTGGATCAAAAAGGTAAAGACCACAATGAACATAAAAACCACAGATCCCTCTCCTCCTCCTCCTCCTCCCTTCTCCTCCTCCTCCTCTTCCTCTCATCCCCCTCTCCTAACCCAGCACCCTGTGTAGTGGTCATATTTGATGTTTGTTTCCCTTCCCCTTCTTTCCGTCCTTCCTTTCTTTCTTGCTTTCTTTCTTTCCTTACCTCCTTTTTTTGCTTTTTTCATTTTCTTTCTTTCTTTTTCTTTCTTTTGCTTTGTTTTATGTTTTCCTTCTTCCTTTCTTTATTTCTTTTCTTCTCTCTTTCTTTTTTCTTTCTTGTTTATTTCTTTCACTTTCTTTATTTCTTTCTTTCTATTTCCTTTGTGTTTTATTTTATTTATTTTTTCTCTGTTTATTTCTGTTTCTTTCTTTCTTTCTTTCTTTCTTTTTCTCATGGCTTCTTTCTATTTGCTTTGTTTTTTGTTTATTTCATTTTTGTCTTTCTGTTTCCCTTTTTTTTTCTTACCTTTTTTTCTTTTCTTTATTTTTTGTCTTCTTTTTGTTTTCTTTTTTCTATTGCCTCTTTTCTTTTTTCCCTCTCTCTTTCTCTCTCTCCTCTCTTCCTCTCTCTGTTATAACCAACACTCTGAGATCCTTCTAGATTTTTCTCCTCGCTTCAGATGATGCAAAACACGCTCTAACCTGCACACACACACACACACACACACACACACTCACTCACAACAGGCTCTCCTTGATTTAAAGGGTTAAGAATCAACCTAAACTCACCAGAGTGACTCCAGATCTCACACACACACACACACACACACACTCTTACTCACACATGCACCCTCATTCCTCCGCACAGGGCACTTTACGCTATGTGATGGGATTCTGTGCTGTATTCCATTAGCTGAGAGGTCATTTCTCCTTATAGTGATGCAGCGTTGAGTCACACTTCATATCTTTTCCTGAAACACACACACACACACACACACACACACACACACACACCTTCCCCATCTGTGCTGCGTTCAATCCAGCCTCATTCACCATCATTTATTCATCCCTCTATTGTTTGCAGTTAATTTCCAATCAGACCCTCCAGATCTAAGCGACTCCTCTCTCCACCATACCTGCTAGTCTACCTCTTCCTCGTGCTGGGCGATACTGATCAAACTCACTATTTTACAAATGTATCAGATGATATTTCATCTCACAGTTCATGCTTTATGAGTGCTGATACACTATGTTAAAATAATGTCTTAAACACAGCTTGTTTTGATTGGGCTGTTTTCTTCTGGTCTCTTTTTTTAACGGCCCATATCATAGAAAACTGAACTTTTCTCACTTTTTTAAACAAAAGAGTTTAGGCTTTAAAAAGTGCCTGATGTGAATTCATTGTTTCTGGGATGAAAAGTCAGAGCCAACTGCTGCTGCGTTTCCATGGCAGCGGGTTTACTGATTGGTTCTGAACATGTTGTTGTCATGTTAAAGCGATGTAAGCATTAATTAGTTGTTAGTTAGTACTAGTTAAGACACGACTTACAGATTTGCAGTGCAACCAAATTTAGTAAAAGGATAACTAAGGACTTAGTAAAGACTTTGCGCCCAAACTTACGTATAAACTTAGCCAAACCTGGTCCTGATCACACCACAGTGTGCATGTGTTTTATCTCATTTAGCACATACAATTCAACTAATAATTTATTAACAAGCTCTGTGTGTACTGCGACAGACCTATAAAATATGGAAAATTATGCCAGAACAGGGATTGTCAAGCCGTGCAATAGGACATTTAATAAAACAACACTTACTATTTATTACATACTTCATTTTTAAACAGTGAGTACATTTACAATAATGCGTTCATAATCGGATTTCTGTAGTTATCTGATTACTTAAATGGTCATGTAAACGCCATGCTCCGATCTAGCAATCCGATTAAGAAATCTGATAAAGAGAGCTGGAGTTTAGCTCAGTAATTGGATTTCTCAGTGCATGTAAACTCTTACTCTGATTTCTTTCGGATTTCTCAGTCTGTGCTGTGCAGAAGAGACTGCAATACCGGAAAATAAGCAAGCAGCATTGGCGCAGGATAGCAGCAAAACACTTTTGAAGCGACACTTAAACCAGCTACATTCTCGAAAAAATTAAGGATTCAAACATTCTTCAACTTCTGGATGATGTATGTTCATTTTTTCAGGAAAAGTGGTGCGAAAAAAAAACCTCGACAGGAAGTTTGAGTTTCTTCTTCTGCACGTTTATTGGCTCGTTGCAAAGCAGAAATCCAATTACTGTCTGACTCTTGTAGAACTGGAGTTTCCCCATTATCTGATTACTGATTACGATTATGTAGCTATCAGCACTGATAATAATAAAAGTCAATTCTTGTGTGACAACAATACCACTATTGGTATTAATGTTGATATATCACTATATCACCCAGCACTTTGTTACCCTGCCCCTTTTCCACCACTCTTTCTCTTGTGTTTTTTTTTTCTTGTTTGTTCTTTGTTTTTTTTTGTTTTTTTTGCTCTCCTTCCTTCAGGATGGTCCTAAAATTGTCTGTTGTTATGTAAGAGTTGTCAGATTAGAGTAATGGTTTGGAATGATCCAGTCTGCCCCCCACCCCCCAGCATTTTCTTCCATTTTTAGGTGCCTCAGTGTACCCCCCTTTCTCTTTTACCGTCTCTCTCTCTCTTTCTCACTCTCTCTCTTTTCAAAAGCCGACCATGACGCTCCCTCTTCTCTTTTAGCCCCTCCTCCCTTCCCCTACTTGGTCAATATCTCTCCAATCTCTCTCATGTCTCAAGATTTTCATACTGTTTCTCCCTTTTTTGTGTTCTTCCTACTTCTCCTCTCCAACGCCCCATCTGTCACTGCCATTGCTCTTCTTTTCAATCCCCTCTTTTTCTGTCCAGCTTTGCTACCACTCACCTGTGTCCGTGTCCATGAGTTGTGGTATGTGCGTGCATCTATGTGTGTAAGGGTCCAGAGGAGAGGCCTTCATTGCCGTTGATGTCTGTGTAAGATGACCGCAGTGTTTGGTGCCGTCATCTGTAGTCCCATGGCCTTCCTTTGCAGCACCAATCAACTTGCAGCTCAATCAGAAGGCCTACTGCCAATACTGCTAGATTGCAAAGTTGTCTTTCAACTGTTGTGGCAAAAACTGGGCTAAAATTGGGCTTAAACTGGACCTAATCTGCATCTGAATAGGGATCAAAATAGGTCTAAATTATGTCTAAATTGACCCTAAAATAAGACTGAAAAGGGTCTGACCTGGACCTAAATTGGGCCTAATCTGCATCTGAATAGGGATCAAAATAAATCTAAATTTGGTCTAAATTCACCCTAAAATAAGACTGAAAAGGGCCTGAGCTGGACCTAAATTGGGCCTAAACTGAGTCTAAGTTGGGAGCAAAATAGGTGTGAATTGGATCTAAATTAAACCTAAAGTATGAATAAATAAGGCCTGACCTGGACCAAAAGTGGGCCTAACTGATGGTAAATTGGAGCAAAATATGTGTAAATTGGGTCTAAATTAAACCTAAACGGGGATTTAATAAGGCCTGACCTGGGCCTAAAATGAGTCTAAATTAAGAGCAAAATACTTGTGAATTGGGTCTAAATTAAGCCTAAAATGGAACTAAATACGACCTGACCTGGACCTAAATTTAAACCTAAATTCCTAAACTGAGCCTACATAGATCTAAACTGAACCTGAATCAGGCCTAACAGCTAGTTCAGCTTTTAACCAGATGTCACCCAATCAGTGCTGCACCAATCTGGACCTCAGTCTTGGCCCATTTTCACCCCATTTTGACCATCCATGTGTTTGCTTGTGGCTATTGCTTTAATGAATGTATGTATGTCACATTTTAACCCACATACATCTATACGAGTGTAACATTCCACTTGAACAGCTGTAACTCCGTAGTGCTTGATTCCATTCCATTCCACTGCCATTTGTTTTGCCTCCACTGTTGTGCTGTAACCCCTCCCCTTTTTATTCCTTCCACTTCAGACTGTTTTTACCCACAATCACACAATACCCAACCTCTCCACCATCCCTCCTTCCTCCCATTTCTCTTGCCTTTCACTCTGCTGCTGATTATTCCCTCTGTCTGCTGATTTGATTAACAGTCGAGGACTTGTGTTGCCCACAGCCTTCGTTCATTAACACACGTTGATTTAAGGATTGACTAATCGACAGATTATGGATTTTGGGGATGTGCTTTTTTGTCTTTTGTGCTCAGGACCTGTCATTGTTAGAGAAAGCTAGAAAAAGGCAAATACACACAAACACGAAGACATATGCACACATATCTCTCTACAGTGGAAGTAGATCCTCATTAGGAATGATCCCCCACACCTGCACACACTGTCTTGTGACAGAGACACAGGTCGTTTTGCATTTGTGTGTGCGTGTGTGTGTGTGTGTGTGCGCGTGTTTGCGTGTGTATTGTTGAACCTAAAAAGCTCAGGCTAACACAGGTGGTCATGAATTTCAATGAGAGCGACTCAGATACAGATAGACCTTTCTGGACAGTCAGTAGAACAGTGAGACCCTGGGGAGAGAGGAGAGAGAGGGAGAGAGAGAGGGGAAAGAAAAAGCCTTCAGAAGTCCAGCTGCTTTGCTGTCTCAGCTATATAAATGATGTGCAGCGTCCTGTAATGAAGGCTGTCTGCCCATTAAGTATGGCTCAAAGCCACGCAGGCTACTTTCACATTACCAAGTTGAAGTGACACAAATCCGATTTTTTTGCCTTATTGTGACCCAGATCTGATTTTTTTAGAGCTGTGTGGAAACACAAACCTGATCTTTTCAGATCAGACCTGAAACATATTTATTTGTGGTTCTAGACTGGATGCATATCTGATTTGTGGCCATGCGACAATGGCCAGACTGGAATTTGTGGGTTTTTTTTCCACTGCACATGCACCATCATTCAGTGTTAGGCTGTGATCCTATTGATCACCTCACTATTTTCTTTATCAGGTGAAGCAAAAAAGGGGATAATGGGCAGTCCTGCCATGACATGGATTTAGAGGGAGCATATAGATAAAAGGAAATGTAACCTATGTTTCACAATTCCTGCATAATTCGATCACTGAGATGTAAATTTATTTATTTACTGTCTGAAACAATCAGTGAACTTACATTTTGAGTTTTTTTTTATATAATGTTGATAATGGTAGCACAGTGGTAAATACAAAAAAAAAAAAAACACTTTTTGAGGACTGTTTTGCCTTACCTCTATGCCACAAATAAGTTTTAAGAATATATTTTAGCCCAAAAGATCATCTCAGAATAGACATAAAACATTGTCTCATGCATATTCTTAAACATTTCTTTAACAACTGACTGTGAGGGAGGTTTCAGAGGCATTAAACACTTAAGACATCTGGTTCCTTTCACCACCACTGTGAACAATACCGACTCTGTAAGTTTCTCTAGAACAACAAATCACTCTGAATGACTTTGTTTACATCTTAACAAGTTAATTATGCAGAAATTTTGAAAACTCAGTGGACAGCAGCACCTAAAATGTAGTGACGGTAATGGCTGCAAAAGCAAATCATCTGACCTTTATTGCTGTTTTCTCGCTCTAAAAATGAACAGCTGAGAGCTGTTAGGAGCGAAATATCTTCACTGTGGAGGCTTGTGCTGCTCGTTAAATTAATGCTTTTCGTTATTGAGGATGTGTGCATGTGGGTTGTTTCAGGTCGTAGTCATGTTCACAGTAGTGACAGACGAATGTGAGCTGGCTAATAGGGGTGGGCGATTTTCAAGATACACATTATATGCATTGCAACATTTAGGTTTTCTGAGGTTTGATAAGTAGGAACAGACAAAAAAACAAGTGCCACATTCAAAAAATATCAAAAACCATGAATACAGTGATTCTTATTCAATGTTTCACATATTGCACTGCACCAAATCCATTTAAACAGGACTAATTATGCTCTCTTTGTGATGAAACATGCATTTTTTAAAGGGCCTATATCATTAAAAAATGTTTTTTTTTCACTATTGTTTCAAATAGTGTGATGTAGTATGTAAACATTGCTAGTTTCAACCTGTACTGTTCACTCCCCACTCAAGTAGTCCATATATAGAATAATATGATGTGACATGAAGCTGCCAAAAAGAGCACATTTTCAATTAACTGTTTTTGTGATGTCAGGAAAACCATAATTTGCATGTATTCGCCTATTCAGCCTATAGCAGTTTAGCCCTGCCCACTCACACTGAAGTTATAAGGAGTGTTTCAGCTCCACCTGCTTATTGAACTGGTGCAGTACAGCCAGTCAGATCAGAGGTCATTTACATACATCAGTCTTAAAATCATGGTAACAAAAACAGCCTGTTTAATTATAAAGAAAGGTTAAAAAACTAGCTGGTGACATCCTGTATAAATAAAAAGTAAGGTGTGGGAACAAGATCCTAATGTGTGGCCATGACTTAGTAAGGCATGATCTAGTTCCCACGCCTTATTAAGTCATGGCCACGCATTATTTATATTTGTATGGGATGTCACCCGCAGGGCCCTGTACATATGGGTCGTTTAGGTACTGCCAATATCTATGGTTTGCTCCGAAAATTGTATTGTGATGTCATTTATCACGATTAGGATTTGCAAGTTCGGACCATGCCTTATGGAATGGAGTGCTGGGTGGCGTCTGCTTGGAGCTAGAAAGCCGGACCCCCTTAGATGTTTGTAGGACTGACAGATAGGACTGAGGAACAGGGAGGAGATGTAATAGTGGTGAGGACTGCAAAAACTTAGTCACAGGAGATGGGAATTTATAGGCTAGATTGGAAGGAGGAGGGGTTTCAGGAAAGGTCCTCCCTCCAAATTTCACTTATTCCATAACTCCATTAAACACTGTCACATTGCCCACCCCCACCGTCAGATCGGATCTGAGGAAAAAAAATCGGAATTGAGCAACGAGGCCTGTAATGTGAATGTATCCCGAGAAGGAACTGGACACATATACAGTGTGGTAGTGTTCTCAATGGCTATTATCACTTATTTCACTCAACACTAATACAGTACTGATTCAAAACCAGCAGTATGGATCCTTTTCTTTACAGTGAGCGCTTGTATGTGTTTGTGTTGGTGTGTGTCTGCCTGTACGTGTCTTTCCATGCATGTATGTGTGTGTGTCTGAGGGATATGGGAGTGTGTGTGTGTGTGTGTTTATTTCTGTATGTATGTTCATATCTGTGTTAGAATTGCCATAGCAACTTTGCTGCCATGTCTTTAACCTCCAGGACGTAATCTGGGAGATTAACGCAAATCCTAATTCTCATTTCACAGGAATAACCTTCGACCTTTCTCCGTTTTCATTCCCTCCTTCCTTCCTCACACACGCACACACAAACACACGCACAGCAACACAGCAACACTGCTCTTTTTCCAGCTCTCTCTCTCTCTCTCCGTCTCGCTTGCTCTCAAGCGCACACTAACACAATAACATACACGCACTCTCTGCTGTTCTTTCCTCTGTCGCTTTTTTCCCTCAAGCTCGCACACACTCATGCATACTCATGCACACACACACTCAGACATATGCACATGCTCCGCACACACATGCATACATGCACGATTACCCATTGCGCGTGCTGAAGGTGCTGAGTGCTGTGCAGCGCGCTGCCCCCTGCTGGTCGTTCTGTGCACCTGCCAGGAACAGGTGTGATATTCAATTAGAGCAGCAGGTCTCTCAGCGGTCCGGCCATGCTGGTGCATTTCTCAGTGTGAGCTGGTGGACACGACATGGCAGTACAACATCCTTACCAGCCACACACGTCATCCAAGGCATGTTTGGTATCTGACGTTTGCTTCTGTACTGTTACATTAGAGCTATGAGGCTAATGTAGCCTAACGAAACGGAAGCTTATACCCACCAGTAGAGCCTGGAATATGTGGGAGATCAGCTTGAACCCAACAGGGGGGGTCATTTCCCAAAAACATGTCAGGCTCAGGTCAGGTTCAGATTTCATGGTTGGGTTCTCACAGCCTGCCTCTCGAAAGATTTTACCCTGAATTACTGTACTGCAGTTCAAAAAGATGCAGTGGCGCTTCACAGGCCTTTGCCCTCCAAGCTAGTGGGTGGAATTGGATATGACTAAATTGGGGAGAAAATTGGGAAGCCCCCCCCCAAAAATAAATTCATTTGTTAAGCAATAATATTTGTGTTATGTGTTCAGTAAATAATATAGTATAATATATTATAGTGTAAATAATATAGTATAGTATAGTATAATATAATATAGTGTATTGGTATAGTGTAGTATAGTATAATATAATATAATATAGTGTATTGGTATAGTGTAGTATAGTGGGTAACACCTCTGTCTTCTACAATGTAGACTGGGGTTAAATCCTCTGTGTGGGTAAGCACCCTACACTATACCAATAAATGTCCTTGGGCAAGACTCCTAACACTACCTTTGCCTACCCATGTAAAATGATTAAATTGTCAGTTGCTCTGGATAAGAGCGTCTGCTAAATGCCGTAAATGTAATATTGTTGCTGTCCCAAAAAAAAGAAAAAAAAACATTATATGTAGATTTAGATATATTTATTACTGTATTAATATGTATTTTGTATTTTTGCCTGTTTTTGTTTTTCTACCTAATTTGAGCACATCAGCTGGTCTTTACAATGTCTGTAAATCCCATGGTGAATGGACCAATAGAAATGCATCAAAATCACCTGAAATAAAAGTTAAGAACATTTTTGCCTTCTCCTGTAAATTTACTATTTTGGAGATACATGTTTTTCTTAGGACAGCGACGATATGTAACACATTTTGTACAGAAGAGATAGAGCTTTAGTATGAAACAAGTGAAGTCTAAAATCCTGCTATATCAGCACCACACAGCATGAAAACAGGTCACTATTGATGATTATCAGACTACAGAGTTAAAATGCTTTCCGAAAGCATTTTAATGAATACATTTATTTAAAATTTTGTTCATCTATGACAGCTGTTATTTTCATTACACAGTAGTTTGTCCAACGCTATCATTAGAAATAAGTTTTGTTCAACACTTTGGGTGATGATTGGATAGGGCTCAGTTTCGGATGGAAACCTAATGACTGGTTTGAGCTGGGTTCGGGGAATTTTCTTTTCAGGAACGGTTGGGTTTGGGTTTGGAGAGAACGTTATTGGGCTGTGTTCTAGTTGGGACCGGCATTTCTAGCCACCAGGTTAATTTCATGCAAACTGCATTGCCTAAAATGGACACAAGTATGGACAAAATTCAGTCTTCAAGATGGCTGCTAGTACTGTTTTAGCTATGTGATGTACTTTCCTCCATTTTTGTAGTTAACAGTGTGTCATGCAGTGCTAGAAACCATAAGCAAGTCTATTTGAAATTTTCTAACTCCATCAGGTTTGAGGCAAACCTGTGATGATTTATGCGTGCAGTTTGTGTGATGCTAGCATTAGCCTAATAGCTTCAGTGTAAAACTACAGAAACCAACTTCAAACACCAAACATGTCTTGGCTGATTGACTACTTCATTTTTTACTGAACTATTGCTTTAAAATCTTGTTAGACAGTTTTTTTTATATGAATGGTTTTGTGGCCTACAGGTTTGACTAGTGCATTAGAATCTCATCATCACCCAGTAGACCTATTAGATCTTTAGCAAAGGGACCACTTTTCCCTCACAGGCAGTGGGCAGTGGGTACAGGAAGCTGCTTCAGTTTTTCTTCAGAATTTGCACACACAGGTACACGGTGGTTGGCTGCGGTGAGGGTCTAGGAACTTTTCTAACTTTGCCCAAGTGGATGATGGGTTAGCCTGACATTGCCAAAGCAGGCTAGAGTTGCATGGCTGGTGGTTGGTCGGTGTGGATTTTCTTCTGCTAGTTTGTGTGGGTTGTGTTAATAGACTCCCAGAGGGGCTACTGAGGTCAGATTACCCGTTGAGAGAAAGACAGTGAGAGAGAGAGAGAGAAGAATGGTAAAATACACATGAGGAAAGATAGTGAAGAGCTCAGGTCAAGCGTAATTAATCCTCACAGGCCTGTGTGTGTGGGTGTGTGTGTAGTGTATATATCTCATCTCATCATAGCAGAACATGCACTGTTGAGTGCATACACTCCTGATGTTCAAGTTCTGACCATCAGGGTGGACAAGCTTTGTACAACACCTCGTTCAACCTATTGGGAATTTGTAGCCTACAGCTACAAGTTTTTGCCAAAATACCCAAATTTAGAGTGCATTATTGATTTGAAATGGTATGTAGTTGGCATGCATGACGTCCCACTTATTAGATGCTGTGTAATTAGGCTAACATTAGTCTGGTCGCAAATTTGTTGTTTGCAATATGTCTTGTTTCGATTAGCTACAACAAAATAGTCCAGGTCGGTAGTGTAGTCCTAACCTTATTTAACAATGTTAAACAAATATTATAGCAACCTGAGGTGAATAACTGACATATTTTGACAAAAGGTGTGCTAGAGATGTGTGCAGCAATTACTTATTGGGCTCAATTGGATTTTTCTAGCAATTAGCGAAATGACAGTGTGTTCAGGGCTGTTTCTGAATGTTTGGGGGCCCTAGGCAGCATCCAACTTGAAAGCCACCTAACCCACCTCAGTCGTATTATTTTGTATGCAGAAATGTAAAGAATTAAAGAAAAAAATTACACAGTTTTCAACTTAGCCAAGATGTAATCTTGGTGGGGAAAGAAATTGTCCAAATTTTGTTTTTTTAGCTTAGCACTGGAGATACTAGGTTAACATTGCTAACAAAAACGGTCAGTAGTCACCTATAACATTTTTGTAAGTACATCCCAAAACTTCCACTCAACTTGCTTTGTTAAAGTGACACAGACTTGCAATTTAGGACACAGTACGACTTACAGTGAATTTTAAAATGTTTCTGATTATAAATAAGGCTTAATTTTGAATAACTGAACTGAAGATATACGTTAAAACAGAAACAACAGAATTCTTGAATGTAATTTGGGATCTACATGCCTGTGTCACGTATGTGCATAGGAAGGTCAGTCATATTCGAGTGTCAGAATTCAGCACAGCTTTTGGCTAAAATGTCTGACTGCAGTGTTCAGCTATATGGTGAAGTTTAGTCGATTTTTATAGTTCACAGTAAGTCATACTGTATCCTGTGTCCACTATGCACAACCTTAGTGAAGACCTGGATGCAGTTTGAGTGGATTGAGAGAGGTTTTGGGGATGCATTTCTAGAAAAGATTTGGGTGACTATTCACTTCTAGTGTTTGTTAGCAGTGTTAGCCTCATAGCTCATAGCTGAACTAAAGAAAGGACCAAATATGTCTTGACTGATTGACTACATTTGGGATAAGTATAAATTTAAGCCATTTCTTTAATACGTCAACTAAATTGCTGAATAAAATAAATAAACAAAAAAAATAAAATAAATAAATTCAAGATTTTTTTAAATAGTTGTAGGAACCCCTCCATCTTGATCCTAAGTGAGTGTATATATCGATTATAGCAAGAAACAGCCCTCAGAATATAAATGACCAGTGGGTCTGGAGAAGGCACTTTGGTTGACCTCTGTGAGAAAGAGAGTGCATATGGTTGTAAGTATATGTGTATTTTGTGTGTGTGTGTGTGTGTGTGTGTGTCCTGGCTTTGTCCCAATTCTTTTTCTACACACTCTGTTCATTCTTTATGGGTCACCTACATAGAGCAGGTCACTACTGTACTGCGCTTTACCATTCTCCATCTCTCTGCGGAAGCTACAGGTTTTATTCTCTCACACAAATCTAATAATAACAGCACTGGCTTGGAGAGCCTGTTCTTATTTAGTCTCCAATAGATCCATCACGACTCTGAGAAGCTTTCCCGCTGCTCTGCTGCTGTACTGTTCCCATTAGAGGTGTAAAAATGCATTGATGCATCGATCTGAACGTGGAGATTCAACTGCATCGATTTTGGAATCAACTACAATCAACTATAATATTATTCAGTGTGCTGTCATTTTGGACCAAAATAACATTCTCGGGCTACTTTGAGAAGAAAAGAAGGTCTGAGGTGAAGATTGCCAGATGCTTCATATACACATGACTGTACACATCAGTTACATTCTGTATTAACATGGCAAGTTATTAAAACAACATTGTGCTGCTTATGAAATAGTCATTGACTTAAGTTGCTTGGAAACCACAGCTCACCGATGGCTGGTTTATGGTAATTACTATTAACTTATAAGCCTTTTTTGTCTGTTTTTGATGGCTAAATTTGAACATAAATACAACCACCCCTATTTTAACTGCCACAGAATGTAATATTAAAGCACTAAGCCAGGAGAGTCTGCGCTTTACTGTAGTTTTCTCATGGAAAAGGGGTGTTATTAGGCCTGCAGAAGAGGAGTAAAACCTCCTTATCCGTGATTAATTCACTGTAATGCTCAGCCCCAAGTGGCTTACAGTTTCTATACAATGGCAAAAACGTAAAATTTGGTGAAATACACAATTTGTCAAAAATAACTGGTATACCTTATAATTATAATAATAATCTTAATAAAAAGTTTTTCTGCCAAAACATTATTAAGAGTTTATTAAGAGTAATGGAGAACAAGAACTTTTAGTCGGCCATCAGTGTACACAGCAGTTGTTCCGGAAATGCTTACATTTTTATCATATAATAATAATAAAAATATCATAATGTAGAAATCTTTAGTGCAGAATCCTTCACCTTATCCATAGCTTTTGCTCACCAATTTACCAACAAAATGATAATTTCTGCATTGTGTTAGCACAAGCTAAAGGTGCCTCACATTCGCTTTCCCACACTGGTTAAGGCAGATCTCACTCAAACACAAACATTTTAAGTGCTTAAGACATTCAAGTAACATATTCTTTACTTTTTATTTTGCAGTTTTATGCTAAATCATTATAGTAAATACTTAAATTTAAAGCCTAACATTGAATATTAAAAGTGGAGCGTTTCAGCTGTTTAGTTATCTTTCCCTCAGTTTAGACAAAATCAGGTTCTTACTTCACCTATAAGTACACTCAGTGGTCCATTAAACAGCCCATTCATATCACAGTGGATTTTAGTGACTTCACACACACTATTCAGTTGTTGAGAGGTGGTCATTTATTGTGCGGTGTGCTTTTATTGAGTATTTTTGCCAATCAAGACTGGATTAATCTGTTTTATAAATCTGTTCTCAGCACAGACAGATTTATGTGAATATTTAAAAGGAGCAATTAAATGCGTCAGGTGATAGCTTCCCCAAGGCCTTGAGTATATTTCTGTTGCAAAAGAAACATAGCATGCGATACAGAAAAGACTTCTGAGAAAAAGCGGTGTGCACGCAGGATGCAAAGCATGCACATGCTGTTGTGCTACGAAGATCTGCAAACAGTCCAGGTGGTCCAGAACTATTGTTGAGGTGGAGATTTGGTGGTGCAGGGACCAACTAACTGTTAGCTGTTAGCATAGAATTTAGGATAGATAGTTCAGAGAGTTTCCTGCCTTCTGCTCAATGAGCGCTGGAATAGGCTTCAGCACCCCCCATGACCCAGGAGGATAAGCGGCTTATATGATGAGAAAGTTCGTTTTTTGCAGTGTAATCAAGTTCATGTTTGCAAGGTGGCGAATTTGTTGTTTGCAGTCTCCTTGACTTTGAGCTACAATAACCCAGTCCAGCTCTGTGACGTAGCATTTTAAACTGGAAGAGAAAATGATAGGTAAAGCATTTCATCTGGACAGTGAACATTTAGCTTAGGTAGTGTAAATATTTACATACCTCAGCATTTACAGTTTTACCATCTAATACCTAGTTTATCTAATCAGTCCGTCATTAAAGGAAATCAGGCTTTCTGCTAATGGGTCTAGACATGCTAGTTTCTGCCACCTTGAAAACTGAAAAGCAAATTCACACCAGTACAAGACGTCCACAAGTGCTTTGGTATAATCTTTTTATAACCTTTGTTCAGCTAGATTTGTAGCCGTGACTTTTGCTTTATGATGAGCTATAGGACTCCATGGCAAAATGCAATTTAAAGCAAGTTTCTACACCCAATGATTCCAAAGTTATTAAACAATAAGTGAGACACAGTTTGTCATGTTGCTGACAACATAGTTAAATTTATAGGGTTAATAATGAATTAAATTATTTATAGAACATTGGTTATTTTGTCATACTAGTTGATATTGGGGGGTTTATTCTGCTTCATGTGGTGCATTAACTGGGGTAGAATTGCTGTAAATCACTTTAACTTGTGGCTTAGTGCTTTTATAGGCTATTATAATGACATTCAGTATTCAAAGAATGGCCAAAATAACATTTAGGGGCCATTGTTTATATTGTCTTTGTAATGTATGTGATCTATTTTAAGAATAATTCTGGATCATAACAAAATAATTAAACTGAGTCATGGTGAAATTTTAGATAATGCAATGAATCATTTTCTGAAGAATCAAATCAAATCATGAGGTCATTAGTTTAGAAAGTTTTAAATGCCACAGTGAAGCAGGATTTCAGTAATTATGTTTATTATGCAAATATTTATCCCCCCATCTATAGTCATTCTGGCAACAGCTCAGAGGCTCAAGATGAACTACCACATCAGAAGATTACTGGTTTGAATAATAACAGCATTATCTGTCCAAGTGAAACAAGAAGGGCCGAAAGAAAACACAAAATATGCATAAAACAAATAAAGAGGCGCAATAAAAGGCAAGTTATTCACTTATAAGTGAAAAGAAGGATGGCAAAGTCTTTAAAAGTGATGATTAAAACGACAAGAGTAAAACTAGTTATAAGCTGCAATGGAAAAGTGACTCTTCAGCTGGTTTGAAGCACTGTTAATGGAGGGAGGGAGCGTGATGAAATGGCTGTGGGCAGTGAGTTGCTAATCTTTGGAGCCAGCACTATCCCTGGGTGATTTTAAAATCCAATTTAGTTCAGGATCGGTCAGACTCTCTGAAGTGTGTATGGGTGCGATGAGACATTAGCAGATTTAAAAGCCCGAAAACAGTTTTGAAGCCGGTAGAACAAGCAGGATGCAGCCAGTGTAGTGATACTGAAACCTTTATAATACCCACAACCCCATGGCTCTCGCTGCTGTAGACCCTCTGTCTGCAACGTTTTGTCCAAATCACAGACTTATGATGTAATTCGGTGAAAAGTGCATTACAGTGGTTTTAGAGTGAGAAACAATTGCGTGAGTAAAAGTGTTAGTATTGCGCGCTGAGAGTCAGGCCTCGTCTCAGAGTCAGCTCGCTCATAAGAGACTTTTAGAGATATAGCACTGTGAAATGAGAGGAAATCTAATTTGTTCACTTTACTTGTGATGCAGTATTTGTTCATATTTGGTTAAAGGCCTTTACATACCGCTGTTTGTTCAGATGATTTATTCAGACATCAGTGAACGAATTCTAACGCGTGTAGAACTGATCATATCTCACACACCATATGCGATTTTTCAGGAGGCAAACTGCAACAGTATTTTAGTCAATTTCTGCAAACTTTCATAGGTGACATGAACTCACTCCACCAGTCACTGTTGCCTATGGCGTTGGCATGCCAACAATCATGATAATGAAACTGACCTATTGACCTTTCTTACAATCATTAAAAAGATTTATTCGTCTCCTGGGTCTCACTTTATTTGGATAGTCCACTTAAGTGCCCTATAGATTCTCTACAGATGTTCAAAGTGTTAACAAACTATCTGTTGAAACTCAGTTGATTCTAAACAGTGGTGGGTTTAGGGTTAGGATTTGGACCAGGGTTAGGGCTAGGACCAGGGTGAGGGTTGGGCTTAGGTTTTGGGTTGAGTTTAAGTTTAGGCTTAGGATTAGAGCAGGTTTAGAATTAAAGAAAATTATGGCCAGTTTAGTAGATATTTAGTTGAATGTAACTTGAAAGTAAGTGTTACCGTCTCCTGCTTCGTCATGTGTAGAGCTCACATCTCCAAAAGCAGCTCATAACTTGGGTACGGGCATTCAAGTTGTGCGTGAAAGTCCTCATAAAGTTCCACCTCCTAAATGAAGCGATGAAACTGTTTGTGCTCCTTTCGCTCTTCCAAAATGGAAAGAAACCTAATGAGAAAGGATATTTTTTTTGCACCTGAAGTCATTCTCTTAAAGAAGTTCCAAAAGAAGGTTTTTTTTTAATTCCCTTAAAGAAATTCAAAGAAAGAAATATATATTTCATTATTTTGTACTTAATTGGTCATACCAATGGAAATTTGTCGTTTTGCTGTCTAACTATGCCCAATCTGGGAGCAGCACGGTGTCATGTTCACATTTTTGTTCACAGCTGTGCAGTTTTGATGAGAAAAAAGATAATTTAATGATGTTTATTGACTGCTTTGCATTTTTGTGTTGTTTTTTTGCATTGTGTTCAGTGTATAACAATTTTAACTGTATGGTCCAAGCCACATATGGCAGCGTTCTGCAAATACATGCAAAATGTGATACTCGTTGTACTTGGTGGATTTATTCATTTTTAATAAATTGGACATTTATAAAGATGAACAAATTAAGTTATATTTGAAATAAAAGCAAATTATTGAACCAGAAATATTTCCCTGATAAGTTAGCCAGCCCTTTTATGTACAGAGCCTTGAAGCTAAAGCTTTAGCATTAGCAACAAATTAGTTACTAGGTTAGCGTAGTTAATTGGCCTTAACATCTTAACATTCCAGGCTTATTACGTACTAAGGCTTATTACTGAATAACTACAGAAACTTCAATGCAAACCGGTTGAGCTATTCTTAGGTTATAGAGGTGTGTAATAAAACTATGGGCCTGCTGACGAGCACTGGCAGCGTAAGGGGTTAACTGAGACTTAATAGTATTTAAGGCCACATTAACAATTTTGTCTGAAAATGTCTGACGAATACAAATAGACATGGACCACAAAATATTATACGTAAATTATAGGTCCATAAAATTATAGGATATGAAAGGCAATGCGATTGGGAAAGCATAACACATTCTCACATTTTCAAGTGAAACATGTTATTAGGGAGGATCTCTGAGATGATAGGTGGGGGTTGTGAGAGGGGGGTGGTGAAACATGATATTATTGGTTAATATTATTGGTGCATGCTAACCTAATATAAAATCAGAAGACATCTTCAAGGCAGGCGAAAGTTATAAAACAGAAAACAAGAATTTCGTCTTTTGAATGATAAATGAAAAACGATTAATATGACCATGAGCATAAACTAACATAGTGAAAAAGGTCCATTTTGATTTCAGACTGACTTGAGTGAATGATAAAAAGCCCTTTGCCTGTCAGACGAGAACAAAGTCAAGGTTACTACACCAGAGTTATTCAAATAAATGTAAGATGAGGCAGTTTTATTGCACAAGTGATCAGAAGTCCAGTCTGAGTTTCCTTGCATTTCTAAGCTAAAGCTTTAATGTGTAAAGCCAAAGTTCAGTTTAGTCTATTTTCCTTTTGCATTACCAGCAATGATGATATACTAGAAGTTGACAGGCTCTAGCATCCATTCCCTCTCCCTGAACACTGCTATTGTGGCCTAAAGCAAGTCATTTAAGCTCAAGTTACATTACTGGTGCTGCAGCCTGACCCCCTTTCTCTGCTACTCCAGCACAGGCATTTTTGAGAAAGAGCAAAACGTGCTCAGATTAGAAATCACTCTGAAACTCCATTGTGCAGACAAAAGTTCTTTACTTTTGTGAGCTCTGTGTTATACATATTTAAAACTCAGTGGTTCGCTTATGATTGTGACAAAAATCAGCTCAGTGTGTAGGAAGCAGACTCCTGCTGTGTCACAGTTGTGTAATAACCACCAATAGTATGAGATATTTATTTTGTACTAATTTTAGTAGTATAAGATTTTAAGTCTGTGAATTATTAATACATTATACCATTCTGGACTAACAGAAAGTGATGAGATAATGTTGCTATGCCAAGATACTAGGGTAACTAGGTGCCTGTTTTCAAAAACAGAAATCACTACACTTACACAATGGTTCAGTGAAATGGTGTTAAATTCTAACAGGGCCGTAAATTGTGACTTGTATTTGCGTTAAAGAAGCATAACAAATGTCTCAAAGTGAGCAGGTTCCCAAGGCTGCATGGTTAAGGATGTGTTTGAAAAAGCAGAGGTAGCACACTTGGCTTGGCTAACTGCGCTAGATGATGTAAGCTGGAAGCAAAAACACTGAAAAGGAAAAATGTTGCGGAAAACGTCATCACCCATCGCACAGGTTAGCTCTAGTGTTAACAGTGGCCCATTAGCTGATTTAAGGCAGCCTCTGTTACTCAAGCAAGAAGTGTACTTCAGTTGTACCTTTTAGTTTTGAAGTTGTCATAAGAAACTCCACAACTCCACAACTCCCAAACTCCACAAACTCCACAAGCTGCCTTTATGAGTTCCACATAAATGTAACTCGAAACCTGAAGTTGGTCAAATCTACCAGCTGCAAACACAAGACCAGCCATTGGCTGAGCTTTGCTGTTCTCCATTGACTCCAAAAGCTATCTCTCAATTCAAGGCTGCAACCAAGATAGGAGAGACCTTGCTAGCACTGGTATTTGAAGGTTCCTCTTCAGTATGTGCCTGTAAGGCCTGTACCGACACATCATGATTTATTAACATAAGCAATACAAGATAGAAAAACAGTTCAATTTAATATTTCATAACGTTTCATTACAAACCCTGGTGCAACAGCATTCCACCGTCTGTAAGAGTTTGTGGGTGATTGAAGGTCTCAAAGGATACACCAGTTGAGTCCTTCAAATTCTCAGGAAAGAAGGATGCATTTCTCAGCTGCATTTGAAGGATGATACTCAGCAAGACAGCCTTCCTCAGCTGCCTCCTTAACTCTGACACATTCAAAAGCTGAATGAAGCTTTCTTCCTTATCTGCTGTCCTTGAGTTTGCCTGGCTTCAATAAATATATTGGCAGATATTTATTTAGAGTAGTTAATAGTTCCACATGGCTACCAGATCAAGCACAATTAAAAGTCTCTTTTCACTATTTGGACCTAGCCAGTTCCCCTTGGGGGAATCCCAAATACTGTCTTAAGAGCCATTTTGTTACTATAGTAGCACAACTGTAGCGTGTTATACAAGTTTTGCCTTCAGAAGCAGAACTTGCCACCAGACACATTGACGTTTTTTAATAAAATAAAGGACAAAACTGTTTATAAGCTATAGTGGTAACCTACTTTAAAATGCTTATTAGTAAAAAAAAATTTCTGGGCTTTAGGTAGCAAACTAGTGATACAACCTAATTATTTTACACTGCTAGCTTGCTAATTAGCAAGCTATATGCTCTACAGCTAACAGCAACACAAAGAAAGGTAATAAACCATAGTTTTAGACAAAGCTTATAATCAGACAAAGCAATTATTCACAAAATTCATGCCCGCTGTGTTCAAATTTCTCAAAAAAATGTTTCATATTGCAAGGTTTGCATGGCTAGCTGAGTAGCTCAGTGAGGCTAGACTAGCAGAGAGCAGATGTGATTGAAAAATCCACTGCGAGTGGCCACTTGTTGGTGAGGGCGCATTTAAAAAAGTGTCCTACAGCCATCCGTAGCCGGGAGTCCAAGAGAGCACAATTGGCCTCGCTCTCTCTGGGTGGGTAGGATGGCCCCTCCTTCTCCCCCCATCACCCAACGCGATGCTAGTCAGCGCAGGCGTCTGTTAGCTGACGTAACAGATCTGGCGGTTGGCGCTTTCCTCCGAGCACGTTCGGCTGTCTAATGACGTTGCGTGAGCGGCAGTTCGAAAAGAAGCGGTGGCTGGCTCCACAGGTCTCGGAGGAAGCCTGTGTTAGCCTTCACCTTCCTAGCGTTGATAGCATCGTGTGATTGGGGGAGTCCAAATGGGACTAAATTCTCCTCTTGCTGCTGGAGTGTATCTTCTTCCTTTTTCAGGGTCATGTAAAATAGTTTATAGCATCAATTGCTTTCAGAAGAAAACCTCGTTTCTTCTCCATTATTGTCATTTTTCAGTCTTTGAATTTTAAAATGCCTGTTGTTCTTTACATTGTGTGTAAATTTCACGAAGAACGGACCAAAGGAAACGGCCTAAAATGACTTGGGGAAATGTCTGGTTCCATTGACTTACATTAAGAGTAAAGTAGGTTTTTTCCTTTTCCAAGTTACAATTTTACGAGGTGTTTTTTGCAAGACTTTTTTTTCCACTGCTGTTTCTTTTGCCAAGAAATCAGCAAAAAGAACTGTACAGAATGCTGAAACATGTGGAGTAAGGTTTTATTGGACTTACGCAGAGGTCTTAGACCACTCCGTAGGGTCTCCCACACAGTCCTTTTGCTTCAAGCCGATTCACAATGCATAAGGATGGAGCAAAAAATTTGGACCACCAGGGGGTCCCTGAGGACCAGTTTAAACAGCTACCAACTGATGCAACCAAGCTGTAAGACTGAACTTTGGAGGTGTGGAAAATATCTCTACAGATTTCTTTGAAAAACTGAAACAAAGCCTGAACAGAATGGAAACAGTAATAAAAGCAAAGAGTGGAAACACAGTGGAAAGATATTATACTTGTTGTTGAGGCTGCAGTGCGGTTTTCTGTTAAATGTAGCTGTTGAATGACTTGTACTGAATAGCAGGTTTGACTGGAGGTGAAATAAATGACAGGTGGTCTCCGACCTCTGCACAGTTCTCTGTTTCATAATCGTGTGTTGTATTTGGTAACCATGCTGAGTGTGTTTATAGTAGGGCATTTACAAAGCACGTTCTGTTTATTTGCTGTGATTTGGCAGTAAATTAGCTCCATAAACTTTGGCGCTTGCTAATCTGCTACAAAGTATTTGCTCAAAAACAGTTACAAATAGTGTTTTGCATACAATTAGGACTCAGCACTGCGAACATCTCTCATAGTCTGAGCTGTGCGAGGCGATGTTTTGTGTGTGTGTGTGTGTGTGTGTGTGTATCTCTACATTCTTCTTACGAGTCAGTGTTATATTCACAAGCAGCCTTTAAAATCGATTAGTGTGAGGCCCCGTGGACTCGTAAAGAGCTCAGTCTACGGCCGCTGGAGTTTCAGAGAGAATCCCCCTCAGTTCTGTTTTTCCTGTTCTGTGGTAATCCCACCTCACACACTCTCAGGGTCCCCTGTGATGTCACAGCACAGATGATGCTGCCTGCCTCCCCCCATCTCTCCATAAACACCTTTTCCACTTCCCCACTTTTCTTTTTTTTCCTCTCCTTCCTTGTCTTTTTGTTTCTGTTTTCTGCTTCTCTTCTCCTCTCATTTCCTTTCTTTCCTCCTCTTTTCTTTTCTTTTTCACTCCTCTCTTTTTCTGTCCTCTTCCCCTCTCTTGCCCTCTTTTCCTGTTTTTTCTTCTCTTTCCCTCTTCTACATCTGTTTATGTGTTGTATTTCCTCTTCTATCTTTTCTTCTGTCTTTCCATAATCTCTTCTCTTTCCCTCTGTTGTTTCCATCTTTCCCCTTTTCCTTTAATGCCTTTCCTTCATCTCTCCTGTTTTCCTGTCCTGTTTTCTTTTCCTTTATTCTCTTTTCTTCTCTTCTCTTCTCTTCTCTTCTCTTCTCTTCTCTTCTCTTCTCTTCTCTTGTCTTTTGTCTTTTCCTGTATTTCATTTTCTTCTCATCTCCTTTTATTTATTTTTTTCTCCTCTCTCTCTCTTCTTTCCTTTTGTCATATTCTTCTTCTCTTCTCTTCTCTTTTCTTCTCTTCTCTTCTTCTTTTTTTCCCGTTCTCTTTTCATCCTCCTTCTTTTCTTCTGTTCTCAGTTCATTTCTCTTCTTCTTGTTTTTCTGTTCTCTCTTTTCCTATCGCCTTCCTTTTTCCCTTTTCTTTCCTCTATTTCTTTCTTTTTTCTTTCTCTTCTGCTCTCTTTTCCCCCTCTCCCCCTCTCCTCCTCTCACCACTCATGTCCTCCTGCAGTCTCAGTCTGAGAGTGTGAATGTGCATCAGGCAGTTAATTCACACCACTCCCCTGTGAACAGATATAGAGGACACTGTGTGTGTGTGTGTGTGTGTGTGTGTGTATGTGTGTGTGTGTGTGTCAGAGTGAGTGCTTAAATGCACTGAGAGAGGCACCACTGTTGTTTTCAAACATGACTGGTCCTGATATGCATTGGCGTTGATGTAGATCCAAACATCTGTCCCTCTACAACAGTTAAGCTTTGTGTTTTTTTCACCGCCGCAGTGGGTTTGGTTTACTTTAAATAGAAAAAAAAAACAAAAACAAAAGCTGAAGTAGGCCATGGCTAAAACACTTCCAGCCCCAAGCCAAGAAATCATCATCCATCACAGCACTGCCACTCTAACACCCAGCCAACTAACCAGCATTTACATTCTCACATTCTTTCACTGGAAATAGAACCATTTATCTCATGCCTTCTCTCCAATCTCTCTCTCTCTCTCTCCCTCTTTCTCTCTCTCTCTCTTCTCTCTCTTCCATCTGAATTTATACTCCAATCCTTCACATCCTCCCCATGTCCTCATCTTCCTTTTTTCCTCTTCTTTCTCTCTTTTCCCATTTCTCAATCTCTTTACCCCATCTGATTTCTCTACTTTTTAATCTATTCCTCCTCTTCCCCTTCCTTCCCTCCCTCTCTCTGCCATCGTCCTGTCTGTGCTATACCTCCATATTCTGTTATCTCTCTCTCTCTCTCTCTCTCTCTCTCTCTATCTCTTTTTCCACTCCCTCTTTCTAGTCTTTGTATGTCCTGGGACCCTCTTGAGGGTCCAGGCGGCCAGTTCGCTGCAGGAGGCTGAGCACCAGTCGGGGGCGTGGTGTAAAGACCCTCTGCAGTCCGGTGACCGGCTCTACGTCATGCCCTGGACACCGTACCGGACGGACATGCTGTATGAATACGCCTCGTGGGAGGACTTCAGACAGAACCGGGCCACCACCACCTACAAGTGAGCAGTGAAACCCACCAGTGTTAAAGAAACAGTTTGGCCAGAACTGACCCCCCCACCTTACTTCAAGTGTTGTCAGTCTGCCAAGACATATTAGGTGTCTCAAGTTTGCTTCTTTAGTTTAGCACTGGAGCTCCAGGGCTAATGTCGCTAACATGTTATGCACCATTTAGCACTGTGTAAACTACTTAAATCATTAAAGACTCGCCTCAAATCACTTTTTCAGTCATCTCTAACAGACTTGCTTATGAGCTTATAAGCTTGCTTATGCTTTTTGTCTGGGTTCACTGATTTCAGCAGCTGATATCAGCTCAAATTACCAGGGGGCCACTAGCCAGGTGGTCTTCTTCAAAGAGGGCCATCTAATGTTTTACCATGTTCACATGCAGCCTAATAATCCTTTAATAATCCAACTAATTGCTCAATCGGAATAGAATCTGTCCATGTATACACCTCAGTCAGTATAGGTTAGTCCGATTGAGGCCATTCAGAATACAATTCCAATCCGATTGGTAATCCTGTAATTTGTTTGATAATTCCAGTCATTTCTTAATTCTGACACCTGCACCTACTGCTGTGTCCTGAATGAATCCACAAAGGCAGATTTAACTAACTATTATTCTAAATTAGGATAAGAGCTAAATTAGCTATAGCTAAATTACAGCCATGCCTGCTCAGTGCAGCGTTCATGCTGTGTCAGGTTTTCGTTTGAATGGTTCCTCTTGCATGCAGCACTTTGTTTCTGCTTTTAGCAACGCAAGCTGCACCCTAAGCTGATTTTAAGTAGCTTTGTTAGGTAACCAGACACAGTGTCTTGCAAATGAAGCTAATCTACCCATCAGATATAAAATTCAGCCACGGAAAATGAAAAGAAATGATGTGCAGGATAGATTGTGAATATGCGATGGGCCATATGAAGCTAGTTTGAGACCTTCATGCATCAGAGGTCTTCTAATTTGAACCATTTTCTGGTCCAGTATTTTGAAATCACTGTTAGTTAACTGACTTATTAGTGTAACTGATTGGCCAACGGATGTCGTACCTACCAGTGGCTGCAAAATAAAGGGCCAGAACCTGGATTTAAGGTCCAGATTTGAAGACTACCACACAGTGTCAGAAGTCACATAAGCAAGTCTGTATGTGATGATTTAGACATGCGGTTTGCACAAAAGTACAAAAACTGAAGAATAAAAATTCAGACAACAAACATATCTTGGCTGATCAGCTACATTTGAGGTAAGGGTAAAATTGTGTAAATCTGATTTTTTACCAAACTGCTCCTTTAAAGTACCACTTACAGAGCTAATATTGGGCTGCCGTTGGTAGAGAAGAGTTCTGTAGAAATTACATTATCACTTTTTTTTATTTTATTGTGAGCCCAGCAACTCCCAGTGCACATGCAGACCTAAGGCATGCATTGTAAAACAGGCTTCTACATTACTAGTCTGTAAACGTACATCATGAATTATAGCAGCAGTGATGATGGAGAGAGTTTTGCATCACTATGTATCATGAAACGCTGCAGTTTTTCCTTATTTTTGGTCATCAGGCCTGGTCACTCATTTCTGACATTTCCTTTCCTAGGTTGCCAAACCGAGTAGACGGCACAGGCTTTGTGGTGTACGATGGGGCCGTCTTCTATAACAAGGAGCGCACGCGCAACATCGTCAAATACGATCTGCGCACACGCATCAAAAGTGGAGAGGCCATCATCACCAACGCCAACTACCACGACACCTCTCCATACCGCTGGGGTGGCAAGTCCGACATCGACCTGGCCGTGGACGAGAATGGCCTGTGGGTGATCTACGCCACTGAGGCCAACAACGGACGCTTAGTGGTCAGCCAGGTGAGAGAAGTGAATATAAACAGTAGTGGTGTTTCCTTTTCGTTTTTGGTTTAGATTTTTTGAGGTTTTTACTCATTCATACCAGAAGAAAGTGTGACTATAAACAATAGAGAAATGGGACTTCCTTTTTGAATGAAACGGCTAAAATAGATATAATAGAGGGATCTAACAGAATACAAGTATTCGGAATACAGAAATAAAGTGTGTGTATTAAGCCAAGTTACATTTTTTAAAGGCAATACTCAGAACACAGTAACCTTTCAATTATTTAAGATAATACTTTTAGAATTTATGCCCACAAAATTAAAAATGTGTGGCTTAATTAAAAGAAACACCATTAATACTTGTTTATTAACTTTTAAAATCAGTGCTATACAGACATTTTCTAAAAAGAACTCAAAAAATGGCTTCTTGATGAATCTTAGAATTCCTGCTAAAGCCTGAGTAGACTAATAAATCAATGTGATGATCGGTTATTAATCTCAGTGTTACTGAGCTCTGCTGAGGCCTGAGTAGACTAATAAATCAATGTGATGATCGGTTATTAATCTCAGTGTTACTGAGCTCTGCTAAAGCCTGAGTAGACTAATAAATCAATGTGATGATCGGTTATTAATCTCAGTGTTACTGACCTGTTCATTGTGGCAGTACCCTTCGTCACTGGGGTGGTACCCTCAAGGGTACATCTCAGTACCTTTAGTCAGGGGACATAACTGTACCATAATACTTTGAAAATATATTTTCTAAGTTGTATTGACTCCACACACCCCGTCTCATCTTCAAGCTTTTTATTTTATTGTTCTGGTTTAAAACATTAGATTATGAAAAGGTAAAAATACTTACACAGTGGAAATGTAAACATATACTTTTCCACCGTGAAAACTTATTTAAGGTACACAATTGGACCTTAAAACCACTGTTGCACATTTAAGGGTACATTTGCATTGTTTGTACCTTGATGAATGAAAAATGTACCTGCACTGTACCTTTATTTCTAACGGTGTACAACATCTGTTTACTGATATGAGAAACAGTCACTCAATCAATGGAGCGAATGGTGAAAGCACAAATGGTGTTTCATCACAAGCTGGGATGAAGACTGGAAACTGTGCCCACTCTTTGGAAATCATGTATTTTTTTATGTTCAGGTTCATGTGAACCCTGCGTTTAAGTGATGAAAAGATTCAGTGATGAAAAGAGACTTATTGAAGGTAATAAATATGTTCTGAGGAATCTTATTTTGCACATTCATATAACTATAACAAAATGCACTGCCTTCACTGCCTCAGAGATATCAGACTTTTGCTTAAAACATCATTTGCAATGATTAACGTCTTTTGTGACACATGCTGCACCAGATAAACTAGAATATCTTCCGTCGCAGAATCTTGTACTCACACAACCTTACGATTCTTATCCTTTAATTTCCTCATGAATGCCTTTAGAAAACTCTGTAGAGCAAAAGAGTCTCTGAAAAGTACAAAATACTTTCATAACCTTGTCCTGAGTTCGATTCAGTCCCTATTACTGTATCTTTTCTCTCCAAAACTGTCAGCTTTGTGCATTTTCTTTTTTACAGAGTTTGAAAGGCTCTGTTCATTCCTATACAAGCGTAATATTTAAGGTGCTTGGGTTAGGTGAAATGATCAAAAACATCATTTTAATGATCTTTTGACTCAATATTTTGGTAAAGATGTTTTTATGGTGGTGTTCATGCTGAATTGTAGAGTTTTTTTTTTTTGTTTTTTTTGTTTTTGAAGATAGAAGCTTTTCTGCTGAATGCTACACACTATGTGCCTATCAACTTCAGCCTGTAATCATCACTGCAAAGAACCTCAGGTTGTTTTCTTTTTTTTTACGTTTTGGGATAATTTCATCATGAATGGACCAGCAGAGCCTTTGTAAAGCAAACAATTCACAATTTCTTTAACTTAACAAATGTTAAAGATGAGGTTCAGCCAAAAATCTAATTTACACAGTTTACCAAATGTAGTCAATCAGACGAGACATGTTTGGTGTCTGAAGTTTACTTCTGTAGTTTTGCACTGGAGCTACGAGGATAATGTAGCTAACCAGGTAGGCAACCAGTTAGCATTGTGCCTACATCATCACACATTTGTGTTAAAACACGTCAAGTTGTTAAAGGACCCGTATCATGGAAAGCTAAATATTACTTGCTTTTTAAATAAAAGATTAATGAGTTACCATTAATTTCCCAGTCCATACAGCCCATATAAACACTTATAGACTCTTACAAACACTTAGTTGCAAAAACCCATTTTGTAGTCATTGTTTTTGTGTTGTCACAAAAACCAAAACATTTACATGTCTCTAGCTTATAAGCTTACACTGTTGGAAATAAAGGTTCTGTGCAGGTATATTTTTTGTTCATCAAGGTACAAACAATGTAAATGTACCTTCAAAGGTACAACAGTGGTTTTAAGGTTCAATTGTGAACATTCAATAAGTTTTTCTAGGTGAAAAGTACATATTTGTACCTTTTCATAATCGAATGTTTTAAAAACAGAGCAATAAAATGAAAAGCCTGGAGACGAGACGGGGTGTGTGGAGTCAATACAACTTAGAAAATATAATTTCAATGGATTATGATGCAATTATGTTCCCTGACTAAAGGTACTGAGATGTACCCTTGAGGGTGCCACCCCAGTGACAAGAGGGGCACTGCCCCAGTGACAGTTTCATACCTTTATTTCTGAGAGTGTACAGTACTCAGAGCGGAAGTCATTTATCTAGTATCAGTCTTAAAGGTACAGTAACAAAAAAACACCTGTTTAATTCTTAGGTATAAACAGAGCTGGAAAGTGCTCATGTACAAATTAATTATGACTGATTTTGGTGATTTACAAAAACACATACAAACATCATAAGTGGAGCTCATGGGAAAACAAAATAAAATACAAATTCAAATAGGCTTGCTTATGGTTTCTGACACTGTGTGACATACTGTGTCTACAAAATGGACGTGTGCAGTTTTCACCATGATGCTAACCTGGCAGTTGGAAGCCTTTATCGCATGTTAGTTACTTCAGCCTTGTAGTTCCAGTGGAAAACTAAAGAAAAAACTTGACCTCATTTGGGGAACGGGGAAAATTGTACACATTCTTGGCTGAATCATTGCTTTTAAAGGTGTGGTATGTAAGATTAGGGTGATCTGTTAACAGAAATGGAACATAACACAAAACCATGTTTTCTTTAGTGTATAATCACCTGCAATTATGAATCGTTATGTTTTTGTTAGTTTCTTCATATCTACATAGGTCTTCTTCCAACAGAGGCTGCCATGTTGCGCCACCATGTTTTTACAGAGCGGACAAACCGAACTCTGGCTCTAGAGAGCACCTCTCATATTTTTATGCTGAAGCAGCAGCTTGAATCTGGTGGCGCTATAGCACCAGTTGGAAGACGTTGAAAGATGAAGAATCAGTGATTGCTGCCAGTGCTGGCTAACCATTTTGTGTTGCGATATATGTGAGAACCCAAATTTTGACAAATGGAGGATCATACTTAGTATTTAGCACAAGGAAAAGCAAGAGGGTGAATCCTTGTTGTCAAAGAAGCAAAAACATGATGGCCACTGTAGGTTCTACTGCACGCTTGGAAAGGGTCGGGTGAGGGAGGGGGATTCAGCTGGTTGAAATGTGCAACCTCACCTCTAGATGTAACTAAATTTTACACACTGGGCCTTTTCAACACAAAATTTCAACACAAATCAGTCATTGAGATAAAAACATTCACAGTGGTTTGAAGTAAAAATAATATGTCTATAATGTAAATATAGCCATTTTACACATACATTTAATATCTAAAATGACCAGTGAACCTGCATGTGTCTTCTGAGTTTTTATATATAATTTTGATGGTGGTAAAATAGTGGAAGTGGAGTTTTCTTTAGGCACTATTTTGCCTTTAAACACCCTGCATGTACATATCTGCTATGAATGGATTTAAAAAAAAAATGTTTTATTCCAAAAACCCCATCTCAGTATTATCATAAAACAACGCCTCAGGCGGTATATTCATAACCTTTTCAAATAATAGCTTTCTGCAAGGGAGCTTTTAGAGGCATTAAACACTTTGAACGTCTGGTTCCTATCACCACCACTGTGAACAAATCTGACTTAGTAAGTTTCTCTAGAACGGAGCATTTCACATCAGAAACATTTCACACTATTTGTGTTGAATAATGGGCATAATTCCAGTTTAGATTAAGATTAATTTCTCCTCTCCTGTAAAGTTACCAGTTTGGAGATTTTCCTAATACAGTGCTTTAATGCTGCCAGAATGAACTGAGCGTCTCCCTCTCTTTGGTCCAGGTGAATCCATACA